>NW_007012660.1:0-7614 GCF_000164805.1 Carlito syrichta
TCAGCAATATTAAGGTATTTTCTTTTTCCTCTACTTTTGTAGTTTGAGAAAATGAAGAGTTTTTAACAATTTTTTGTTAAATAAAGGCATTTGAAATACAAGTATTTTACATATAATTATAAAATGGATCATAAGTGGTTACAAATTGAATAATATGATTAATTTCTAGGATGAACTTTAGAAAAGTATTTTCCTAACATTTCTTAGTTGTTATATATATAGAGAGATATATAGATATGTATATACGTATATATCTATATATATATCACACTGAAATCCCAGCCATTTAATTTTCATGTTGTTTTTCAAAATGAGAAGTGCATTATGGATATAAAATATGTTGTTGTATAAAATAAGTGTCTCACTTTATAAATATAATTTGGATTTTGGATATGAATATGAATACTATCTATGAATATCTGTTTCTCTTCCCATCAAGGTTCATTTTTTTCAAAGTTACTTTACTCATGCATTTTTTGCTTTTATATTTATTGAATTAAGTAATTATTTTCAGGTAGTTAAATTTATTGTTCACTACAAAATAAAAAAAAACAGTTATGGCAGGGCATAGTCTTCTTCAAGGTTTGTGTCATCATTTTGGGTAGCCTCTGACCTAGATGAGAGCCCTCAACTCGCAGATATATAATGTGCATCCCCAGCAAAATTGTCCATAAGAATAACTTCATTATTCTGGGAAGCTAGATCTATAAAATATGTAAAATGTAGAAGTGTTCTGCCTATACAATTTCTGGTAAGTACAGCATGACTAAGTGATAAAACCTGAGTCAACTTGAGTTGGAGCATACCTTTCTAAAAAGTGTATTGTGGCATGAAGGCAAAAAGAATTATAGTGAGCAAAGGTGTTTTGCTCCAATACAAAATAATTTTGTATTGTGGATCTATATAGTTCTGCCTTGACTAATGAAAAATTAGCTCTGGAAGCCTTTAATGATATACTGCACTGATTAGTCATAGAAGAATGATAAGGAAAAACTCACCAGTACCACTGGATAGATCGTTGTGGGTGGTAAAATATGGTCCTTCAAAGGTCCGCAGTCACATTCAGGTTTTAGATGAGAAGCACATTTATTATGCAGCTAGAAAAGAAGAAAGGGGGGTCATATCAAATTCTACACAACAAATGTGGAGCAGACTATCTTTCAGCAGAAATATGGCAAGTACAATAAAATCACATTTTAAAATTTATAAGAACAAATAAACAGAATCATAAAGGAATTTACATTACACTTGCCTTTGAATGTGTACCTTAAATAAAACCATTTAGCAACTTCTGTGATCCTGCCTGTATATTTTCTAATTCTCAGAAACAAATATTTTCAAAAGGTACGTTAGGTTTTGCACCAAGAAGCCTGATTTCTTTGATAAATGCAAATTCATGTCCATTAAAGTCCTTCCTTTGCTTATCTGTTAGCATAATCTCGAAATAACTGTGCACTGTGTACGCTTTTTGTTTTGACCCTCCTGTTTTCTCAAAGCCATTCCAAAATGCCCAACTCAGTATGGGGCATAATTGATCCCATCACTAGTTTTAACTTTGTAATTCAACATGTAAATATAAGCCGAGCTCGGTGGCTCAGCCTGTAATTCCAGCACTTTGGGAGGCTGAGGTGAGTGGATTGCCTGAGCCTGCGGGTTTGAGACCCGCCTGGGCAACTTAGTGAGACCTCATCTCTACAACAAATCAAAAAATCAGCTGGGTGTAGTAGCGCACGCCTGTAATTCTGGCTACTCTGAAGGCTGAGGCGGAAAAATCACCGGAGCCCAGCGGGTTGAGGCTGCAGCGGCTGGGAGCTGCCACTGCACTCCAGTCTGGGCAACAGAGTGAGACTCCAACTCAAAAAAAAAAAATGTAAATATCACTAGAGATTCATCTCCGTAGGAGCAGCATATAAATAAAAGAAGATGATTATCATTATAAAAGTTTATCTTTATATTGTATTTACCAGCTCAACAATGATTTTGTGTATAATCACATAATATGCTATTTATTTTTCAATATGTGTGAGCTTAAACTGATATTTTTACCAACCCTGATCACAAGTTTAAATTAAAGTATTATAGCATAGTGTATTAAATAGTGTTGTCTTTAAATTGAGTGGTAGATTTTATTGGAATCACATAGATTTGATAAAATAAGACTTGCTTGAGGGCATCTAGGGATTTCTACATATCAATTTGACATGAACCATTCATATTATAGAATAATTCTATACTTTAACAAGATAACATATCTTGTTCAAAAAAATTTTTAAAGCCACATCATTTTTCAGTTTTGAACGGAAAGCCATGTCCTTCAAGCTTTGCCTATATGAATTGCCACAACACACATACTTTTGTAAGCAGCTAATTATCAACTAAACAGGTTTTAATGAGTGCTGATTTATTGTTGGTGACAGTGCTGTAGTGAAGGGTACTTCTGTAGTTCTAGAATCTAAAACTGTTGTTATGTTAACCCCCTACCTTGGAGTTAAGATTACTTATACCATATTTAATGCACATTTGGATGCATTACATGAAATAAAAATATCTTTGCACATTCATCCATAATTAGCAGTCTGCTTCTCAGTGGCATATAAACTTCATTATTTAAAAAGTGGTTTATTGTTGCTATTGTGTACTAATGATCTTTGTCAAGAGGTGAGAGGTGCAGAAGATAAAGAAGCAGTTTAATGCACAATAAAGCAAAATAAACAACACTCTGGGCAAATTAACATGCCTAGCTTCCTCAAAGTAAGAAAAGTGACTGATTTAAAATGTATTATTAGTTTATTGGGCCCAGTAATCCACTTTCTTAGAATAAATCATGGCCCTAGATGTTTGGATTTAGAAGTAACAGATTACCAAGTGTTGCAGGCAGAATTGGGTCCCCAACAAAAGATAGATCAAAGCCCCAACATCTGGTACTTGTGAATGTGAACTTTATGGAAATAAGGTCTTTGTATTCAAGGTATATTCAAGATATGACGTAGTCATACTGGATTAAGTTGGATCTGAATCCAATGACTGGTGTCCTTATAAGAAGAGGGATATATGGACAGAGACAGACACAGAGAAGACAAGGACATCTGAGGGTAGAGCTAGAGATTTAAAGTGACACAGATACAAGTCAAGGAGTGCCAAGGATTGCTGGCAACCACCAGAATGTAGAAACAGACAGAAAAGGATTCTTCCCCAAAAGCCTCGAAAAAAAAGCACGGACCTGTTAACATCTGGACTTCTAGCTTCCAGAGCTATGAGAAAATAAAATTCTGGTGTTTTCAGCCACCTATTTTGTGGCATTTTGTTATAGTAGCACTAGGAAGCAAAAACACTAAATATTGTGAAACTTTCACTAAAACCAAAGACAATGTATCTTAAGACCCTACTGTACCATGACTATCATAGAGAAAAAAGCTTTTGCTCTTGTACAACTGCTTTAAAACTGAGAAACAGATTCTCAGAATCCTCTACACCCAAGATCCAAGATAAAAATCTGCGTGTGTAGAGAAAGAAAGTGTTGAACTTGGACTCTTGAGCACAATGTAAAGCTATACACATGACTCTAAAGGTCAGAGGACCAAGGCACTGTGAGTCTCACGCCAACACTGACCACGGAAGCGAAGTCTGGAGACCACTGCCTCCTCCCTCCCATGTGTTTTCAACAACCTGTAACTGCCGTAGTAAGGGACAACTAACTTTGGGGGATGACACATGAAAGCAAAAATGGCAAAAATAAAATAAATTTAATGATAGTGTCTTGTCATTTAGGCTATTTTGCAAGGCCGAAGGATAGAATTGAGGACTCCGGTAGAACCATACAGTTGACGAGCTTACTGCAGTGTGTGCAAGGATAACTCTTTCCTATTGGAGATTGGGAGTTTCAGAGTATAGGTACTGGCAATTGGTATCATGAAATACTGGCCTCTGCATGTCTGAAGAGTCCTAATGGGACTTCCCAGTTTGGTTACTCCTGTGACCTGTATCCCTGAGTTCTGTCTGAGCATTTGCAAGACAGTCCTCCAGAGACATTAAGCATTAACAGGGTCTAATAGAAGGTCATTGATCATATTATCATCTATGAAACAGGGATATACAGTGCAAGAATATTCTACCAACCAAGAAGTCTACATTAACTAATAATATATAGTAATCCTTTATGCTTTTATTAAGACCAGAATCTGTCTGCTGGTAAAAATACTTGTGAGGCCAAGAACATCATGACATTGTTTGTGGCCAGAAGTATCAGAGTTGAAGACATCGTGTTAGAAGTACTGATCATTTTACAAACTGTGAGTCAAATTTGTACACCTGGTTCCAGTTTTTGTACCATATGGTTCAAAAACATATTTGAGGATGAAAGAAAGCCAAAGTGAAAATACATATAGTTCCCACAACTATCAAGTACAAAAGTGAATATCGTTATAGCTGTAAACTTAAAACAGCTCTATGAAAGTCTATTTCGAAAAAAAGTAAAACTCAATAAAACACAATTATATAATGAACTTCAAAAGTTTAAAAAGTTTTTTCTTTAGGTTACTGGTAATATTTTGTTTGCAGATCTGACGCTGCTTACTTTTGTGCAAAATTTGTTGCGCTTTACCCTCAAGAAATGTATACTTTCCTGTATGTACTTTTTTCAATAATTTTTATAAAGTGAATATCATCAGCAATAACAAGTTGCTTAAACTTGTCACCATGACATTTCATAGACAAGAATATAAGAAAAAGGCACAGCTGAATCTTTTTTGGTGTAAATAAGATGCTGAAGACTGACAGTTGTCTTAAAGATAATCCAGACCGCAATTCAGGAAATCCTACACAAAAAGACCTTCATCAAGAATAAACTAACACACTGATGAATCCTGTTCCTTGAGTAAAATAGCCAACAGTGCACACCTGAGAAAAGGTATTTTACCTGTTTTTTTAAAGTTTAATAAAAATTTCATTTACCATTGCCTTTGCTCACAGTTAAAGATAAAGCATAGAAATCCTCAGATCATTTTTTAAATATAGCCAGAAATTTCCACTTATGTTAAGGAATTCAGTCCCATATGGAGGAAAGTCATATAATAGGAGCCAGCTTTTCCTGGAAGTGAATTAAACACTTGGAAATAATTTCAGAGTTTATGACAAGTTCCAATAGCACTTAATTTAGAACCAGATCTTATGTTTATTAGAAACAGCTGTCTCAAGTTAGGAAGAAAAAGAAAATGTGTGAGTGTATGTGTGTGTCTATGCCTGTATGTATTTGAAGGGTGGAGTTGGGAAAAGAGTGGATGTGCTGGTCAGAGAAGAAAAGAGTGGAACATAAGAAGTCAGAAGGAAGGAAAATAGAAAACAAATGTTAAAAGGAATTTACATTTTTAAAAAACCTAGAGAAATAAATCACTCTGTCAAATAAATCTTGAAGGCCTGATTTGGAGGGACACATTTGTTGGTTAGTATATTCAAGTAAGCCCTAATATTTTGTGATTTCAGAAATGCTGACATCTGCTACAGCATCAACCTCTCCATGGTACTGGAAACCTTTAAACATTACAGTTAGCCCTTTGGTATTTTAACAAGAGAAGTGCCCTCTGTGGTACCAAAAGTTAATAATTCATACCCATGAATTAGGTATTCTTTTTTAAAGCCCAAATAAAGTGTATTAACTTCCAGTCCCAATGAGTCCTGCTAGACCACAAATAGCTTACCATGACCAGGAGCAATTCACAACATGTGCTACATAGGATGTCAAGAAAACACACTCAGCAGAAAATGAACAGGTATAAACAGTGGGATCCCAATGATGGCAGAAGGTAAGCAAGAGAGAGGAACGGGACAGATGGGAGGATTTGACCTGGATCAAAGGATTGAACTATAAAGTGCAGAAAACTGTTTGCCTGAATGGTAGAAAGTGGTTTTCCACTGTTCCTTTTTAGACTTTTCCTGGTTTTATTTTTTAAGTAGTTAGATTTACAAAGGGAGTTAAAACTTCATTCTAAGAGCCTAAATTTATACCTATAAGATGGCAAACTAGTATGATATCAAGAAGCCACAAGTGCAGACTGAAAAATGGGTGTGAAATGGATTTTTATCTTTAAATATTTATTTAAATTTACCTGCATATCTGATGCATGTGTGAATGTTATAGGATTATATTTTAAAACAAAACATGATGGAAGGCATGTTTGGAATTCAATATTTAATCATAAGGACAGTATTTCGGTGATGAAGGTGATCTTATTGAGGACTTCTCTAAACTCAGTACTCTGTCAAGAACTTTGGGTGATTAGGAAAAAGAATGTGAGCCATCGGCCTGCAGTTGAAGTCTAACCATGCAGACAAGTATAGCATGCCGAGGGAAACCACTGGAGAGCATTTTGGTCTTTCCTCTGGGTGTGAAATAAAATTACAGAAACTATTCAGAAAAAGGATATAGCATTAATGTCAAGGAAAATTTCAAGGAAGACATAGAACTAAACTTGGTTTCTGAGATGTAGTTAGGATTTAAGATAGGTGCTTTCAAGGGAATGGGATGAAAAAATTAATAAGCAAGGGGGAGACATGACCTCCCCAAGGGACAGTCACAGCTACCGCAGAGGATGTATGGAGGAGAGGGATATCACTTACAGTCATGTGCTGAGGTTTAGGTCTGATTTTTGAGGAATGAAAACCAAGTTGAGGTAGGGGGAGGTGAGGGCTGCATTTATAATCATAGGACAATTATAGGTTGCTAAAGAAGGCATGTGGTAACAAAATAGTATTTTCAGAAGATCTTTCTGGAGGTGGTATGCAGCCTGCATTACAGGAAAAGTACCTTCTGTAAGGGAGATGAGAAGAGATTCTGACTCTAATCTAGTCAAGAGGTGTTAAGAGCCTGCACTAGGGCTGTGAATGTGGAGATAAAACCTCAAATCTGAGAGATATTTTAAGTAGGAAGTGTCAAGCCTCAGTGACAGGTTGTGTGCATGAGACAACGGTAAAAGACATTGACTTTTAACTCTTTTTCCAATGACTGGAAGCATGATGATACCATGTCTGAGAGAATGAAAGTTATCGCAGTTACTCTTTGTGATTCAGAAAACCCAATTAGCTTGGTTTAGGATTTAGTGAGATTCAGGATCCCATGATTCTGGACATGTTTAGTGTGTGCAGGTGCTGTTCTGTCTTCGCTTAGGCAACTATTGATCTTTCCCGAGGTGAGAGAGAAAAGGCGAAAGTGCTGTTCATTGAGGGCCCTCTGGGCAGCAGAGGTTGGTTTTAGGTACCCACCTAGTATTTTATCGAATGCTCACTAAGATAATTGTTACTTACTGAGCAATTATTATGTCTCGTCCTAAATGTATCTATACAGATCTTTTACCTACTTAATCCTCATTAACAAATGAATTAGGTATCATTAACTCTACTTTACAATTCAGGAAATTGGCCCAAATTGGTTACATACGTGGCCCAAGATGGTTACACACAGGGCACAAATAGTAAGTTATGAGAAGATTTTAAGAAGCTGGTTGGAGCAACCCCTTTATGTCCCCTTCCACTCTGGGAGCTTTTCTGTCTTCTGAATAAATCCTTTCTCTCTCTCTCTCTCTCTCTCTCTCTCACACACACACACACACACACACACACACA
>NW_007012661.1:0-800 GCF_000164805.1 Carlito syrichta
CTGATGAGAAAGCTGAAGCACAGACAGGTTGAGAGACTTGTTCAAAGCAATACAGCTCAAAGGATGCGATGGAGCAGAACTCAAACCTAGGCTGTCTGGCTCCAGTCTGTGTTCTTAACAGCTATCCTGTATTGCCTATGAAGAGAACATGATGCAATGACATGGACGAAGCACCAGTGACACTCATAGGTGGTTACCAAAGGTGGATCACAGAGTCCTTTGACCTGTGAGTCTTCATGGCCAAAGCCAAAGGGGAAGCCAGATAAGCCACAGGTGCTGATGAAAGAACATATCAGAAGCTCAGGAGACCACACACACACACACACACACACACACACACACACACACACACACACACACACACACAGTCTTAGCCCCACCGGGGTGACTGAATTCTCCTTTTTCTAAAGTAGGCATTTGGATGGGGCAGAAGGAAGGGGTGAGAGATGATGCCTTCCACCTCAGCCAGTCTGACAGCAGCAAATTACATAGGGCTATTTGTTAAACATGCCTTCAAAGCAGACCAAAGGTCTAACATCAAAGCACCAAATTTGAATTTACAAATTCAGTAAAACTGATTCTTCAAGGAGAGGGAAAACCAATATGTTACAAATAGTCATTTCTCTGATGGTTTGATCCAGAGATAAAACTCTGGCATATCTAATGGAATAAAATAACTGCATATCTTCTAGGCAATCCTCTACAAATATTATTTTTCAAAATAGGCTGTAGGCAATGTTGAGCACAGAAAAATTTGAGCCTAGAAAAGAGGAAAATGCCATGTTGCTAATTAAAAGCAA
>NW_007012662.1:0-906 GCF_000164805.1 Carlito syrichta
ATATCAAAAAATCAGCCAGGCGTGGTAGCACATGCCTGTAATTCCGGCTACTTGGAAGGCTGAGGTGGACGGATCGCTGGGGCCCAGCAGGTCGAGGTTGCGGTGGCCAGGAGTGGCCACTGCACTCCAGTCTGGGCAACAGAGTGAGATTCCAACTCAAAAAAATATAATAATAACAAATAAAACTCTTAGCATAGTACCTGGCATAGAACACTCGCCTGTTAATGTTATCTTGCCCCGAGTTCCACAAAAGTGCTTTTTTCCTTCAAGCAGGAGGAATAGATTTTGACTAAAAAGGACAAGATTGGAGTGGGGCTTAGGAAAAGCTGCTGAGGGCCCTTTGGAAGAGAGAAAAGTCTAGGGAGTAGGTGGGTCACCAGGAGGCAGCTCCTAGATCTGGGGGCTTTACATGCCTGCTCTGGAAGGGTGAGAAGGGGCATGTTAGGCCCCGATAGCTGCCACTACCACGTTGGCTTCAGCCCCTCTGCATACAGGCTTTGTGTAGCTCTGCCAGGACACCACGTCTTTCCTTACCTGGCTCCTTCCCATCATGTGCTTTTCACCAAAAGCATGAGATCAGCTTTCCCCAGGTTTAATGGCTCCTCTCTGGCTTGCTCTTCTGGCTTGGAGACTCCCAGCATTGCTACCCTGCACCCCTAGGAGCTGCATCACCACTTGGTGACTCCTGCTCACAACCCTGACAGAATACCCCCCGGAAATTCTTCCCAAGTGCCCCCATCTGAGATGCATCTGCTTTATGGCTGCTTCCTGACTGACAGGAGGACTATTTCAGGGTGGACACACTTGTGTCTGGGCACACACATGGACCTACAGTCATGGAGCAGGGGTTGGGAGCCAACTTACACTGTCTGGCTTCTTCGTAGTCACTCCACATCAACCTTTGGG
>NW_007012663.1:0-844 GCF_000164805.1 Carlito syrichta
AAAATGATATTGGAACTTCTATTCTTACTTTCTATAAATCCTAGCTTTAGCATGCATATGTGTTTTTTATCTCTATTCTCTTCTGCTTAATTCTGTGAGCAACCTGTCCTCAGTCTAAACTTTCACTCACGTATCCATATTTCAACTAAATCGATGCTGTTTATCCTTTTTTTGCATAAAGTTATATATACACACACACACACACACACACACACACACACAAACACACAACCATGCATCCATATTTGAATTTATTTAGAGAAAAATTTTAAAATATTTACACCAAAATGGAAATTGCCATAGACCTTGAAGAGAGATGAAAGGACGGGCTTTTGTACAGAATTGCTCTATTATTATGCCTCTATGTCTCTTTATGCCTCTATATGCTTCTATAATTATGTTTTTTCATGGCGAAAATATATTCATATAATTTGGGGGCAATTTACAACTTTCAAACTGTTTAGATGTCATAACTTTTAAATCTGCATGTTATTTATTAGAGTAGTAGACTCCCATAATCTTAACTTTATTGGAGTTGCTTATTTTATTTCATTCTAAATTATCTACATCATCTTATAATATAGAAAGACAGCAAAAGTGATAGTGAAAACAGTGAAGGAACAAATTTAAATTTTAATGCCAATGTGGTAAAATAAACAAAATAAAAATTGTTTGCTCACGTCATTTGCCCACTTTTTAATGGGATTATTTGCTATTTTCTTGCTGATTTTTTTTTATTCTTTGTAGAGTCTAGACATTAGTCCTTTGTCAGACACATAGTTTGTGAATAACTTCTTCCGTTTTGTAGGTTGCCTTCTCGCTCTGTTGATTACTTATTTTGCTG
>NW_007012664.1:0-1046 GCF_000164805.1 Carlito syrichta
ATGAGGTAAGTCATTTTCACTGACTTAACACAGAAACAAAGGACAGAGTTCCATATGTTCTCACTCATGAGCTGAACTTGATCACTTATACTGCTGTATGAAAGTGATTGGCCCTATTGGAAAACTGTTTAGGGGGAGTGGTGAAATTGGCAGTGGAGGGATACTGCTAAGGAAGGGAGGGGCATACCTCGTCCACCAGGGACCCTCCGTAATCAATGTTTGCATATCTAACTCTCAATTGTACCACACAGTTTTTAAAAAAATTAAAATAAATAATTAAATAAATAAAATGAAAGCTGTAAAATATGCAACTGACTTTATTTGTTTATTCTTTTTTTATTTGTTTCACTTTAAAAAGTTTACAATTCTGGGTGGGGCCTAGAAAAGTTCATTATGCAGGCATTGATTTTTTAAAAATTGTATAACACTCCAATGATATCTCCTTTTTCTTTGAATATGGTGGCACACATGGTATAATCCTGCCTTCAAAATTGACAACTACAGTGATTCTCACATAAATTCTGAATGTTTTATTCTGCCTAAATTGAAACTTGATGAGATTCCAGATCTTTATCATTCTTAGAAGACTGATCCTTGAGATTCAGTGTACCTAATTGCTATTCCGAAGGCAGAATGCATAATGAATCTTAAAAATTTTAGAAAATAAACTACAGATTCAATGACATAACGGTTAAATTAACATCATTATTCTCAGACCTGGAAATTGCAATAAAGAATTCATAAGAAACCATAGACAATCGCGAATAGCCAAAAGAGTCTTATCAAAAGAAACAAAGCAGGAGCTATCGCAGTACCAGACTACAAACTCTACTATGTGTTTACAGTAATCAACACAGCCTGATATTGGTACAAGAATAGGTCCATAGGCCAATGGATCATGACAGAGAATGAAATCCTCAAATTCACAACCAACTCATCTTTGAAAAAACCTCCAAGGCCCACCGATTAATGGAGAACATATTCAGTAAATGGTGCTGGGAAAAGGCTGAAAACTTGCACAAGATTGAAACAGGACCCATCTCTAT
>NW_007012665.1:0-656 GCF_000164805.1 Carlito syrichta
TTTCCAAAATCGGAACAGCATGAGCTATGTATTTACTGTCTGTATATAAATTGAAAGGGATATCATTATAATCATGAAACACTTGCAAAATTGCTCAAAGTTCTACGACCTGAACCAAAGCAAGTGAGGAATTATAGACAGTAAAAAGTTCATTTTCTACCACTGCATATTTTCCTGATGGAGAACTGTCAGTAAATAAAACTCTGGCCCCTCGAAGAGAATTGGGCCGAACAATAACAGGCAAAACAAAAGGATGTACTTAAAAAATTGTAATAATTTGTGTTGAGGCTAATGATGTGTAAACTGTCCAATATAATCGGCTAAAGCTATGGCCCAGGACATAGAATTTTGCATAAGCATATCCACTTGCTATGCCGTAAGAGGCAAGCAAATAGATGTAGGCTCCTTTCCAAATAATAGGTGGCTTTTTACACGGGAAATGTGTACTGTTTGAGCCAGAGCCTCATCATATGGCAATAAAACCTAATGGGGTTTTATGGAAGTATGTATCCAAAATAAGGGACCGTCCTGCCATAAAATGGCAGTAGGGGTGATGGCTGTAGGGAATATATATGCAACTCATGGGTGTGCATAATTTATGAATTTTCGCTGCTGACCATGAGTGGTTGTTTCTACTTTGGACAATGCCTGTCTAG
>NW_007012666.1:0-493 GCF_000164805.1 Carlito syrichta
CAGGGTTGGTGGTGGTGATATTGATGATGATGATTATTATTTGGGGTCAGAATACCACTCTATCACCCAGGATGGAGTGCAGGGGCATGTTCACCACCACCATGGACTCTAACTGCCAGGTTCATGTGATGCTCCCACCTCCCCGCACCCAAGTAGCTGGAACCACAGGCCTGCGACACCACACCCAGCTAATCTTTGGATTTATTTTTATGGCCGAGATGAGGTCTTCCCCATGTCCTGGGCTGGTGTCGAATCTGCAGGATCAGACCGTTCACTTGCCTGGGCCTCTGAAGGCCGGGATGCCAGGCTGAGCCCCTGAGACTGGCCTGCAGTTGTGGTGGTGGTTGGTATTATTATTCTGAGTCAGAATCCTGGTCTTTCACCTAGGTCATAGTGCAGCTCCCTACTCTTGGCCATCACAGGCTCCACTGGCTGGGCTTCGGTGATCTTCCCATCACAGCCTCCCAAGTGGTCAGAACAACAGACATCCTCC
>NW_007012667.1:0-615 GCF_000164805.1 Carlito syrichta
CAATCTGAATTATGGGAGTCCTCAAATACAGGAATCTGCACTGTCTATTGATAAAAGAGAATAAAGAATCTGGTTAACAAGTGTCCTCCATCCCAGTAAAACTGAAGGGTCTCTTGGTAAGTGCTAAATACGACTTTGGGTTTTTGAAGCTTAAACTAGGGAAATGAAATCCTCATATACAGGCAAATGCACTACTTTTCCTAAAAAAGAATAAGGAATGTGGGTGACATGTTTTCTCAATCTCCAAAAAAATATACAGCGTCTTCCTAAGATCTAAACAAGAATTAAGATTTTGACTCATGTATCTGTGAACAGGAGTATCTCATATACAGGTAACTGCACGTCTCTTGCTAAAAATAAGGAATCCGGGTTATACGAGTCCTCAGACCTGAAAATCTACAGGGTATCTTGCTGATGGCTAAAGAAGAATCAGGGATTCAGGCATGAATATGAGTAATAGCAATCCTTATATACAGGAAACGACATGTCCTCTTGCCAATAAAAGAGAAGATATCTGTTTTTCATGGTTCCTCTATCAAAAAATGTACACGACTTCGTACTATGGGCTAAACGCGAAACAGGGTTTTCGAAACAGGAATCAAGGGAAAGAGAGTC
>NW_007012668.1:0-688 GCF_000164805.1 Carlito syrichta
CTCATCTGTAATGGTTGTTCCATTGACCTTGACTCCTCCAAACAAGTTCCACAGTGACTGACTCTCCTCTGAGATGGGTGCCTTTATGACGTGATCTCCTTTGTGATATGTGGCTCAGAAAATGTTCAATTTCTGTGATGAGTCCCCAGTGACTATCCCTCATTCATAATGCATGCCCTAATAACAAGCATTCCTCTGTTATGGGTGACCCAGTGACTGGCTTTCCTCTGGGATAGTAGCCCCAGGGAGTGGGCCTTCTCCATAATGGGTGCTCCAGTGACTGGTCCTCTTCTGTGATGAGTTTGCCAGTGACAGGTCCTCCTTTGTGATTGGTACACCAGTGATTGGGCTTCCTCCATTATTTTTGCCCCAGTTCCCGGGTCCCTTTTATGATTGGCACCCTGGTTACTGACCCTCTATCATAATGGTTGCTCTTTGAGTGACTAGTCCTACTATATTACTGTTATCCCAATGTTTGACCCTCCTCCATAATATGTGTCTAGTGACTGATGCTTTTCTATAAACGGACAGAGTGACATAATCTCTGTAATGCCATAAGGATTAGACATTTTCTGTTTTGCAAACTACCAGTGATTTGTCTCTGCTGTGAACATTGCCCCAAATGACTGATCCTTTTTCTGTTATGGTTGCCCCAATGTCTGCCCCCTCCTCTGTGATGTGTGCTCCA
>NW_007012669.1:0-1284 GCF_000164805.1 Carlito syrichta
CCAGCGTCCATTATTTTCATCTTTGCGGCCCTTTAGCTACCACATATAAGTTAGAAAAATTGTGATTTGGTTTTCCATTTCTGAGTTAATTCACTTAGGATAATGTTCTCTAGCTCCATCCATGTTGCTGCAAATGACATGATTTCATTCTTTTTTTATAACTGTATAGTAGTCAATAGTGCATATATACCACATTTTGCCACTGTGAATAGTGCTACATAGATATTATTTTACAGCAGTCAGAATGGCTATTATTAAAATGTCAAAGAACAACACACACTGGTGCATATGAGAAAAGGGAATGTTCATAACACTGTTGGTGGGATTGTTAACTATTTCAACCTCTACTGAAAACAGTATGGAAATTCTTAAAGACCTAAAAAAAAGAACTATCATTTCATCCAGAAATCTTACAGCTAAATATCTACTCAAAGGAAAAAGATTTTATTATATTAAAAAATATAGCTGGGCTCGGTGGCTCAGCCTGCAATCCCAGCACTTTGGGAGGCCGAGGTGAGTGAATTGCCTGAGCCCGTGGGTTCGAGACCCGCCTGGGCAACTTGGCGAGAACTCATCTCTACAATAAATCAAAAATTAGCCAGGTGTGGTAGTGCATGCCTGTAGTTCCAGGTACTTGGAAGGCTGAGGCAGAAGGACCGCCGGAGCCCAGCAGGTCACTGCACTCCAGTCTGGGCGACAGAGTGAGACTCCAACTCAATATATATATCTGTATTCATAAGTTCATTGCTGCAATACTAAGATTTGTAATCCATAAACAAAATATTTCTTCACTTATTTAGATCTTCAATTTCTTTTAGAGCCTTCTAGTTTTCTACATATGGATCTTACACATACTTTGATTGATTTCTGCCTAAGTATTTTATTTATTTGATGCTGTTGTCAATGGAAGGAGATTTAAATTTTAAATCACAATTGTCCATTACTGGTATACTGGAAAGCAGTTTAAATTGTTGTATCTCTTTGTGTTTTGGAAGCTGGGTATAATTTGTTACTAGTTTAGAGTTCTTTTGTTAACATGTTGGAATTTCTTAGAAAAAAATTCATGTCACTTGCAAACAAAAATAACTTTATGTTTTCCTTTTCTCTTTAAATATATTGGGCTTCTCTTTTTTGTTTTCTTGCACTAGTTAAGATTCCAATACAATGTTGAATAGAAGTAATGTTAATGCACATCCTTGTTTTATTCATGTTCTTAGGGAGGAAGCATTGAGGTTTTCTACATTGTGTATGATAACAACTATAGATTCTTTTGCAGATACTTTT
>NW_007012670.1:0-779 GCF_000164805.1 Carlito syrichta
CACTCTTATTCTTTTTTGGGCGTTTCCAAGATGCCCTTTAGATTTTTCAGATAGAGGACTTGTGTAACCCAGATTCCCCATTCTATCTTAGCAAATGGTTATGTAGTTGCCTGTATAAAAGGACTCCATTTCCCCAGATACATGCTCAAAAACACCCTGATTCGTGTTTAGCCCATAGCAAGACGACCTGAAGTTTTTTTTTGGGATTGGGGACATGAGTATCGCAGATTCCTTATTGTTACTTAGCAATAGTCAGAGAAGTTTCCTGTATGTGAGGACTTCCACTACCCAGATTCCTTCTTCAAAAACCTGATTCGTGGTTACATCTTAGGAAGACGGCCTGTAGTATTTGGGATTGAGGACTCATGTAAACAGGATTCCTTAAACTTCCTTAGCAATATGCCGTGTAGTTTCCTGCATATGACGACTCCCATTACCCAGCTTCCTGCTTCACTCTGCAGGATGCCGAGACATTTCCTGGTGACCGAGAATTACAGTTGTTTGGATATCAAGAAAAAGACGCCCATAATATTCTTTGAGAACTGGAATCCAAGATTCCTGGTTACCCTTCACAAGACCTCTCCAAAATGTGGAAAATTCAAACCCCAACATCCCAATTTCGACAAGCCCATCCACAGGAATTTTCTGTAGTTTGAGGTCACCTGAATCGAGGGATTTTGTACCAATATGCCTTTTCATTCTGGGGAATAGGATTATGGTGGTAGATATTCCTAGGTCACAAAGGATTTGTAGGGCCAGATCCTTGATTACAACTAACA
>NW_007012671.1:0-789 GCF_000164805.1 Carlito syrichta
GAAAATGACGGATGGTTCTGGGAACCTACGGGGGGGAGGGGGATGGGATTAACCGTACCAAATATCTGTCGGGGGATGGGAAAACACTTCTTATCTACAGGGTGCCTGAATGAAACGTCATTGTACACCTACCCTTAACTGTACCCCACAAAACCATAATAAAAACTACTGATTAATGAAAAAAAAAAAAAAAAAAAAAAAAAAAGGCTACTACAATGGACATCTGTTTTTGTTTGTTTGTTTAGTTTGAGCTCTGCAAACTCAAGGTTTCTTTCTCCTTGTTCAGTGACATATCCCCAGGGTGAACTACATCACAAATACTTCATGAATATGTGTTGATGCTTAGACAAGAAAGAGATGAAGACAAGGCAGACAGAAGCCTGGTATCAGATGAGACCCCTTTTTCTGTCTGAAATATCAGCACAGAGCCTGGTGTCCACCCCAGACTCAGCTCTAGAAAAATGAGAGCAAGAGTTCTAAAAAGTTCAGTTCCCTTTATTGTGGGCTGTGGATGAGTTAATCTTGTGACAGAGAGGACCAACCCTTCAAGTGACCACACCCTGCATGTCTGGCTGTCCTGTGGGCAGCGTGGTCTCACTCATCTGACACCAGGGGAGAGAGGGAGGAGACACCATGACCTCGACCCTCACAGCTCTGCTCTGGTTTGGTAATATGTGAACAGGAGGAGGGAATGACCCTGTCTGGGAAGAACCCTACCCCACAGCCAGGCCCTAGTCTATCAAGAAATCTCAAGGGGATCAGGGGAAGGAAGAGAATCTTCCCAACCTT
>NW_007012672.1:0-1306 GCF_000164805.1 Carlito syrichta
TTGTTAGCTAGGTAGCTAGTAGCTAAGTCAGCTAGTAAGCAGTGGGATACATCGTAGCTATCTAGTTAAGTCACTTGGGTAGTCACCTTGCTAGCTAGAGGTGTCAGCTAGTCAAGTCAGCTGGCTAACCAGCTGGCTAACTAGTTATGTCAACTATCTAGCTAGCTAGCCTACTCAACCAGATGACTCAACCCGTTTGTTAACTAGCTAGCTAACTGATTCACCCAGCTGACTTAGCCAGCTTGCTGGACAGCATGTTAGCTAGGTAGTTATGTAGTTAAATCAGTTGGCAATCCAGAGGGCTATGTAGGTATGATGCTAGTTAAGTATGCTTGCTAGCCATCAGGCTATGTAGTTATGCCAGCTAGTTAAGTCAGTTGGCTATCAATCTGTCTAGCTAGTTAGGTAGTTAGTCAAGTCTGCTGGCTTGCCAGCTGACTACTTCGTTAAGTCAGCTAGTTAAGTTAGCTCGCTGGTCTGCTGGCTAGCTAGGTAGCTAGGAAATTAAGTCAGTTGGCTAGCCAATAAAGTTAGCAAGTTTAGTCAGCTGGGTAACCAGCCGTCTAGCTAGTTAAGTCAGCTGGTGAAGTCAGTTGTCTAGCCAGCTGGCTAGTTAGTTAAAAAGCTGGTTACATCAGATGAGTAGCCAGCTGGCTCACTAGTTATTTCAGCAAGTTATTTCAGCTGGCTAGCTAGGTAGTTTGGCAATTAAGTCAACTGGCTGACCAGCTACCTAGCTAGTTAAGTCAGCTAGTTAAGACAGCTGGATAGCCAGCTTGCAATCTAGGTAGCTAGCTAGTTATGTCAGCTGTCTAGTCAGTTGGATAGCTAGTTAAGTCACCTTGTTAAGTCAGCTGAGAAGGCAGCTGGCTAGCTACGTAGCTTGCTATTTAAGTCAACAGGCTAGACAGCTGGTTAGCTAGATAAGTCATAGTTAATTCAGCTGGATAGCCAGGTGGCTAGCTATGTAGCGAGCTAGTTAATTCAACTGGCTATAAAGCAGGCCAGCTATTTAAGAGAGCTAGTTATGTCCAGCCGGCTAGCAAACTGGCTGGCTAGGTAGTGACCTAGTTAAGTCAGTTATCTAGCCATTTGGCTAGGTAGTTATGTCAGCGAGTTAAATCAGCTGGCTAGCCATGTGACTAAAGAGTTAGAGATCTAGTCAATTCAGCTGACTAGCTGCCTGGAAATCTAGTTAAGTCAGTCAGTATAGTCACCGGACGGACCAGCTGCCTAGCTCCTTAATCAACTAGTTAAGTCAGCTGGCTAACCAACTGGCTAGCTATTTAAGTCACCTCGTTAAATC
>NW_007012673.1:0-803 GCF_000164805.1 Carlito syrichta
GTCATTTTTAGAGCTTTTAGGAATCGCCACACTGCTTTCCACAGAGGTTGCACTAGTTTACACTCCCACCAACAGTGTAGAAGTGTTCCCTTTTCACCACACCCTCTCCAGCAGCTGTTATTTTTTTGAGTTGTTGATAATTGCCATTCTGACTGGAGTTAGGTGGTATCTCAGTGTGGTTTTTTTTTTTTTTTTTGAGTTGGAGTCTCACTCTGTCACCCAGACTGGAGTGCAGTGGCCGCTCCCGGCCACCGCAGCCTCGACCTGCTGGGCTCCGGTGATCCTTCCGCCTCAGCCTTCCAAGTAGCCGGAATTACAGGCATGTGCTACCACGCCCGGCTGATTTTTTGATTTATTGTAGAGATGAGGTCTCGCTGCCCAGGCGGGTCTCGAACCCGCGGACTCATGCAATCCACTCACCTCAGCCTCCCAAAGGCGCGGGATTACAGGCTGAGCCACCGAGCCCGGCTCAGTGTGGTTTTGATTTGCATCTCCCTGATGATTAGTGAGGTTGAGCATTTCTTCATGTGTTTGTTGCCTGCTCGAATGTCTTCTTTTGTGAAGTGTCTGTTCATGTCTTTTGCCCATTTTATAATGGGGTTGTTTGTTTTCTTCTTTTCAGTACGTTTCAGTTCCTTGTAGATCCAGGATGTTAAGCCTTTGTCAGACCTGGAGTTGGCAAATACTTTTTCCCAGTCTGTAACTGTCTCCCTGCTCTCTTGATGGTTTCTTTGGCTTTGCAGAGCGTGTCAGTTTAATAAAGTCCCATTTTGTCTATCTTCTCTCTTAAGTCCTGAGGGTTT
>NW_007012674.1:0-694 GCF_000164805.1 Carlito syrichta
ATAGAAATGTTCACTTTGAAGGGACTGATTTCGAAGAGGAGCGGACGACTCCCATGATAACTTCCTTTCCTATTAATACATTAGAATACATTGTACATTTGGTTTCAACTTTGACACTACTACATTTCTCACATAAATGCTGAATGTTTTATTCTGCACAAATTGAAACATGTTGAGATTCCAGACGTGTATCATCCTGAGTCAACTTAACATTGAGGATCAGAGTACCTATGTGGCTATTCAGAAGACAGAATGCATAATCAATCTTAACAATTTCAGAAGAAAAACTGTACAATAATTTAACGTATCTTTTTCCTTTCTTAAAACTTTTGTCCATATTCTTGGGACACGCTGTATTTTCTGCTAGTGAATTTTAATTTAAACTTACAGCTATGCAATCCCTACTCCAAAGGTTCCCCTACCTATTTGAAGGAATTATAAAATCATATTTCCCTTGTATTTAAAACCAATTTCTATTTTTCAAAGTGTATTTCCACTGAATCCGCAAGGATTTTCTCTACGTAAGACATAATGGTGTACTCTGCGACAAAGTCTCAGATTAATCTGATACTTGTTGCCAACAAGCCTTGAAAATCATGCGCACACACAAAAAGAGACCATTGCGAGCCCTGTGTTCAGAAACTGAAATATCGTGGAGATGTATAAAGATCAGTTTGGGTTCCTCATTCATATA
>NW_007012674.1:1960-2818 GCF_000164805.1 Carlito syrichta
TTATACCTGACAAGTGACAGGTATAAGTATTTGGAGAAAGCTTGATGGATATGAATTAGGTCATTCTCAGTGAATTATCACGGAAACAAAGAATAGAGTTCCTAATGTTCTCCCTTATGAGCTGAACTTGAAAATTACCAACAAGCTAGAAGAAAGTCTTTGGGAGTAGTAGAAAACTGTTTTGGGGTAGGGGTGGGCCTGGCCGTGGAGTTATATTGTTAAGGGAGGGACGGGCATAACTCACCATCCAGGGACCATGCATAATCAGTGTTTGAATATCTAACTCTGAATGGTACCCCATATTGTGCAACAATTTAAATAAAATAAATACATAAATAAAAGCTGTAAAACGAGAAACTGACTTTATTTGTTTTCTTCCATTTTTTTTCACTGTTTTAATCTAAAGATAGTTACAATCCAGGGTTGGGGATAGAAATGTTCATTTTGAAGGGATTGATTTCGAAGAGGAGCGCACGACTTCCAGGATAACTTCCTTTCCTATTAATACATTAGAATACATTGTACATTTGGTTTCAACATTGACACTACTACATTTCTCACGTAAATGCTAAATGTTTTATTCTGCACAAAGTGAAACATGTTGAGATTCCAGACGTGTATCATCCTAAGTCAACTTAACATTGAGGATCAGAGTACCTATGTGGCTATTCAGAAGACAGAATGCATAATCAATCTTAACAATTTCAGAAGAAAAACTGTATAATAATTTAACATAACTTTTTCCTTTCTTAAAACTTTTGTGCATATTCTTGGGACACGCTGTATTTTCTGCTAGTGAATTTTAATTTAACTTACAGATATGCAATCCCTACTCCAAAGGTTCCCCTACCTATTTGA
>NW_007012674.1:3899-4468 GCF_000164805.1 Carlito syrichta
CAACTCATCTTTGAAAGAACCCCCAGGACCCGCTGGGGAATGGAGAACATATTCAGTACAAGTTGCTGGGAAAAGTCTGACTACATGTACAAGATTCAAACAGGACCCCTAACTATCACCATACACGTTAACTCTGAATGAATCAAAGACCTAAACGAAAACACCAAATTACAATCATCACAGAAACACAGGAGACTCCTTTGTGAAAACCGGAACCGGCAGCTACTCTCTTCAGATCCCTCAATACCCATAACTTAAAAAGAATGTTAAACAAGTGGGATCGTACCCAAGGAATTAACTTCTGTAAAATACAAGAAACCATCAAAATAGCATGCAGACAGCCCCACAATGGGACAAACTATTCTCCAGCCATGTATCTCAAAACGTCATAACATCTATGAGGTATAAGCAAATCAAACAGTCAGAAAAAAAGATAAAGAATCCCGTTAAAAAGTGGGAAAAATACACAATGGGACACTTCTCATAGAAGACATGTGGGAAACCAGGAGACATGAAAACGTGCTCAGCCCCATTCATCATCAAAGAAATGCAAAGGAAAACCACATTGA
>NW_007012675.1:0-418 GCF_000164805.1 Carlito syrichta
AGTCCTTTGTAACCTCTCCTGAAGCAGAAATGGTTTAAAGTTATGGCATTTGCTGGGCTCGGTGGCTCAGCCTGTAATCTCGTGCCTTTGGGAGGCTGAAGTGAGTAGATTGCCTGAGCCCGCGGGTTCGAGACCCGCCTGGGCAGCGAGACATCATCTCTACAATAAATCAAAAAAAATCAGCTGAGTGTGGTAGTGCATGCCTGTAATTCCGGCTACTTGGATGGCTGAGGCGGAAGGATTGCCGGAGCCCAGCAGGTCGAGGTTGCAGGAGCGGCCAGGAGCGGCCACTGCACTCCAGCCTGGGTGGCAGAGTGAGACTCCAACTCAAAAAAAGAAAGTTATGGCATTTAACTATAGTTCTTAGATATTGTCTGAGGAGTGCTCAGTAAAGCATAATCTCTTGATTTTGTTTGTT
>NW_007012676.1:0-780 GCF_000164805.1 Carlito syrichta
ATGAAATGTTTTCGTCTTACTAACTCTCAGAAGCTTTCTGATAATCCATATCTGAGAAGAGTCTTGTAAGAAAGAACAGCTCCCTCAATTTATTTTGTTTATTTAATATGGAGATGAATAATGCAGATTTTGTTTTCACAAATGTCCTTGTGTGGCAGTAAACATCAGACTATTAGCAATCATTACTTAAAAGTTGCAATTTGCACCTTAATAGCACAGGTTATTTACATGGGAAACAGAGTCAGTAGAGACAATTCTGAATCCTGCAGTGGAGTAGAAATGACCTGAGAGATCT
Organism: Carlito syrichta; assembly: GCF_000164805.1. NCBI lineage: Eukaryota > Metazoa > Chordata > Mammalia > Primates > Tarsiidae > Carlito > Carlito syrichta. The sequence goes on from NW_007012676.1 coordinate 296, forward strand.
CTTTTTCCACCTCATGATGTGATGACTCCAGATTAACGGGTGAGGTCCCAGAAGTCTCAGCCAGTCCGGTAGGAGTGGGGCGGGCTGCTCTGGGTGAGGCTTACCTTTAATTTACTGGCAAGTGGGACAGGATTTGAGAGAATAGGAATCTGGTAGATTCCTGGCTCTCTCACTCTGGCTCTCTCACTCTACTTAAACATCCTTCAGAACAAGTTCACATCTTGAACATTTACATATCTCATGCTATAGATCTTGCCACTTAGTATGATTTTAACAGATGAGTGGAAAATACACACACACACACACACACACACACACACACACAATAAAGTCCAAAGAGTCTCAGCAGCATGAACCGTTTTGACTGTTCTTATTACTTAAGCTGATCTCTGAAAAAGGAAAGATAGGTGCGTTGAAATCGCTTCGTCCATGTAATGTTTTGGACTGAAATCGATCGCTTAAGTGGTCCTTTCCCCACTCCTCTC
>NW_007012677.1:0-1016 GCF_000164805.1 Carlito syrichta
CATTAAATCACAAAATTAGCTGGGCGTGGTAGCGCCCAGAGGGTCGATGCTGCGGTGGCTGGCAGTGGCCACCACACTCCAGTCTGGGGGACAGAGTGAGACGCCAACTCAAAAAAAAAAATGTTGCAGAAAGGTGTGAGAGGGAGAAACATGTTATGTTTTTTTTTTAAAAAAAAGGCAGGTCGGTCTGGGTGGATCAGCCCGTCATCCCAGTTCTTTACGAGGCCCAGGTGACTGGATTGTCTGAGCCCGTAAATTCAAGACCCACCCAGGCAACATGGCGAGACCTCATCTCTACCAAAAATCAAAAATTAGCTGGGCATGGTAGCACATGGCCGTAGTTACTGCTACTTGGAAGGCTGAGTTGGAAGATTGCCAGAACCCAGCAGGAGAAGGCTGAGGTGGCTGGGAACATGCCACTGTACTCCAGCCTGGGCAACAGAGTGAGACTCCAACTCAAAAAAAAAAGCAGACAGACCAAGATTACTCTTTCATGGCTGCCCCCAGACAAGGATGGGGGTGAGGACTTTTTAAGCAACTTTCTCCAATTGCTTTTCAGGGTCAGCATGTGAGTGTGAGAGCTTCTCAAGGTATGCTCCCAGGACTCCCGGGGGCATAATCCTTCTGGAAGGCTTCAGGGCATTTTTTGTGTGTGCCAGAAATCAGAATTTCTGGGGGATGGGCTGTTGGGAGCCAACATCTATAGCTACATGGCTGAGGCCTGTAAAGGCCCATCTGGAAGATCGCCTCTGACATAGGATATCAGTTATACCTATGATATTGGCGTGTGATTGGTGACCAGTGTGCATACATGGCAGTAAAACTTACAAGTGAATCTCAGTACACTTGATGGAAGGTGCATGGCGGAATTGTTTCTGTCTTTCTAAGTTTAGCTTCTTTCTAGATATTTTTTTTACTTCTATTTCCTGAAGACTGGTAATCCTTGTTCCCGAAAGCTGTTTCCCCTAGGGCTAAGATTAGAACTAATTACCATGATAGTTCTGTCCCCTGCCCCT
>NW_007012678.1:0-1126 GCF_000164805.1 Carlito syrichta
TCTGCTATAAAACGGGAACAGTATGTGCATATTATTGGGTAGTTAGAGAGATTCAAGGAGAGTATTAATCATGGCTTCCGTATTTTTTAAATTTTGGATATTACTGAATGTTATTTAATTGGCTTTGTCTGGAAACAAGTAATCTGTAAAAAAGAAAGTAAGAGCAAAAACGCAATAAAATAAAATAAAAATGAGAAACAGTACTTTCAGTTGTCTCCCAGATGATGTAGAGTTTTGGGGAATTGACTACATTCCTCTTAGGAGATTCATTTTTCAGATCTCAGGGGAAAGGTTCTCTCATTCCTTTCCACAGACCTCAGTGTTTTGGATTCAAAGTTTTATATCGATATAATAGTGCACCGTTCTGTGTTCTCATAGTAACTCCTGGATCCCTTTCGTTTAAAAGTTCATCACAAAATAACTGTAATTGTAGTCACTATCCACAAAAATATTCTATGAACAACTGGTGGGCTGTAAAAATAATTTTGTTTATCTCTGTCCCTGGAACACAGCAGCCATTCAAAAATATATTTTCTGTATAGAAATGCAAATTGTCCAATGCCTAGAGGCTTTCACACACTCTTCAAGTGTGAACACATCCCAGTCAGCTCCTTACTGGGCACGGAGGGGAGGGCAAGCATTGACATGGGACTCAAGCAGACCCTGATAATTTGCCATAATACTATAAAAAAGGGATTGGCAGTAGTGGGATACAGCTGGGGTGGGAGGGGGGTGGGACACAACATCAATAAGGGTACCTGATCTCAAACTAGGCATATTGGGGACCAAAGGGAGGGCCAAATTTTACTTGTGTATTGACCACCTATGTACCTAATCCTGAATTGTACTTCACATCTTTGAAATAAAACAATAAATTTTTTTTAAAAGTCATTGTCTGATAATTCCAGAATGTGGGTCATTTCAGCTTGGCATCTGTTTATTTTATTGTCTTCTCTTGAGATTTGGTTACTCTTTATCTTGGTTGTCAGTATATTAATTTTGGATTATATTATAAACATTTAGAATATTGTGCTTGAGACTCTAGGTCCTGTTAAATTTCTGTGGAGAACATCAATTTGCCTGTTTGAGCAGGTAATCACCTCATGAGGTCTAGATTGTAAGGTCC
>NW_007012679.1:0-770 GCF_000164805.1 Carlito syrichta
CCCCCTTCTGGGAATACACCCAGAAGACTTCATATCATTCTATAAAAACGATACCTCTGGGCCAGGCACAGTGGCTCATGCCTATAATCCCAACCCTTTGGAAGGCTGAGGTGAGAGGATTGCCTGAGTTCACTGGTTCGAGACCAGACTGGGCACCTTGGCGAGACCTTATCTCTACAATAAATAAAAGAAACTAGCCAGGTGTACTGGCGTGTGCTACTTGGAAGGCTGAGGTGGAAAAATTGCCTGAGCCCAGCAGGTCTAGGCTGCGGTGGCCATAAGCATGCCATTGCACTTCAGCCTGGGTGACAGAGTGAGACCCCAACTCAAAAAAAAAATAAAGATACCTACACATGTATTTTTTTTGCAGCATTATTCACGATAGCAAAAAATATGGAACCAATTGTGTTGGCCATTAAAAGTGGACTGGATTTTTTTAAAATGTGGTACATATACACGATAGATATTAGTCAGTCATAAAGAAGGACAAAATTATGGACTTTGTAGCAATTTGAATGGATTTAGAGTCTATCATACTCAGATCTACCACAGAAACAAAGAACCGAATACCACATGTTCTCAAACCAGGCGAAGTGGGGACCAAAGGGAGACCCAAACTTTACCTATACGATGACAACTTGTATACCTAATCTTGAATTGTACTCCACATCTTTAAAATAAAAAAATACATAATAAAGCCTATCGTTTATTCAGAAAAAATAAATAAAGAAATTCTTAAACATAGTTCTTGGCATAAAGTTAACTCTGAA
>NW_007012680.1:0-745 GCF_000164805.1 Carlito syrichta
GTAACTGGAACCATAGGCACACATAGCCACACCTAGATAATTTTCTGAAAAAATTTTTTTTTTATAGAGATGAGGTCTATGTTGGCCAGGCTGGTTTCAGACTCCTGGGCTTTCAAAGCTCCTGGTGTGAGGACTGCCACAGATCTTCACTGGCTTTCCATTGAGGCAGCTGCCTTCAGTCTTCTGGTCTTCTCCATCATCTATACTAGTATGGATTCCTTGACACACTGGTTGGTCCCCTTTATTGCTTGTCCATGAGGACACTGTGCCCATGAGGTAAGCCCTGTATCTCGGCAGCTGAGGCCCCACTTGCTGCATTTTGATACTGCTGCCTGGTCTTTATGCCTGCATGATTTCAAGGCATAATGCTGGATCAGCCATTCCCAATGCCTGTCATTTCACTGGTACTATGGAGCCCAGCTGAGTAAGTGTCCCCTCTTTGAGCTCTGGTCTATGAAGAATGGTCACCACTTGCTTCTCAGTGATGCTGGTGTTCCTGTCACCACTGTGGGGCTCACCAGCACTCCTGAGGACCCTAGAGAGCAGGTGAATTTTCCCTTCTACAAAAGGCACATCTCCAAAAGCCCACCTCTGGACTTTTGGGTCCCTGACCCCATGGCTATGTGGCAGTACAAAGTCAATTCTGATTCCAGCTAGGAAAGTTGACCTGTAGTCAGTCTTCATGGGTTATGAGCAAATTAGCCCACAAGACTGAGCTCTTATTCAATGCTAGCCTTTAGTTTGG
>NW_007012681.1:0-684 GCF_000164805.1 Carlito syrichta
ATCTACAGGAACTGAAATGTACTGAAAAGAAGACAACAAACAACCCCATTATAAAATGGGCAAAAGATATGAACAGACACTTCACAAAAGAAGACATTCGAGCAGCCAACAAACACATGAAGAAATGCTCAACCTCACTAATCATCAGGGAGATGCAAATCAAAACCACACTGAGATACCATCTAACTCCAGTCAGAATGGCAATTATCAACAACTCAAAAAATAACAGCTGCTGGAGAGGGTGTGGTGAAAAGGGAACACTTCTATACTGTTGGTGGGAGTGCAAACTAGTGCAACCTCTGTGGAAAGCAGTGTGGCAATTCCTAAAAGCTCTAAAGATTGACCTTCCATATGACCCTGCAATCCCCCTACTGGGAATATACCCTGAAGAACACAAATCACTCTATAAAAAAGATACCTGCACACGTATGTTTATTGCAGCGTTGTTCACAATAGCAAGAACCTGGAAACAACCATGCTGCCCATCAAAAGAGGAAAAGAGGACTGGATTAAAAAAATGTGGTACATATACACGATGGAATACTATGCAGCCATAAAAAAGAGCAAAATCATGAATTTCGCAGCAACCTGGATGGAACTAGAGTCTATAATACTGAGTGACCTCTCACAGAAACAAAGATCCGAATATCGCAGTTCTCACTCATATAATGACCTTGACATCCA
>NW_007012682.1:0-761 GCF_000164805.1 Carlito syrichta
AACACAGAACAAGAATTATATTAACAACCTATATTTAAATGTATTTATATCATATTATGTTCAATAAAACATTATCAAACAAAAATTTTAGTTTCAATCTGCGGCTAAGTGTGTTTTTACTATAACATAGAAGAAAGACACCATAGCATAGAAGAAAGACACCAGGAAATGGGATCTATGACATCTGTTCCTTCCAATAAACATACACACACACACACACACACACACACACACACACACACACACACCCCTTTACTAGAGGAGTTCTCAAATTGGGTGCATATTAAAATATCCTGGGGAGCATTTCAGATCCTAATACCCAGGAGGCATCCATACCAATTAAATTAGAATTCAAGTAGGGGCAGGAAATGATTCGGTATCAGTCTTTTTTAAAACTCCCTGGTGGTTCCAATATTCAACCAAATTTTGAACCTATCAACTCACATCTTAAGGTCAAGTATGGTTCATGGACTTGCAGCAGCAGCATTACAAACCAAAACTGACATTTTAACAAAATTCTTAGATGATTTTATTAAAGCCAAGAAAATCTATTAAGTGTCCCTCTTTCATCTCTTCAACACAAGATTTTCTTTTTTTTAATTCTAAAGATGTGGGGTACAATTCAAAGTTAGGTATACAAATGTTCATTATGCAGGTACCATTGTTGATGAGGTGTGACCCTCCCTCCCCTGGTAGTTTCCCTCAACTGCCAATCCCACCCCCACTCCCTGGCAGTATCCTACTACTGCCAATCCCTTTCT
>NW_007012683.1:0-744 GCF_000164805.1 Carlito syrichta
GAGCCTCATCCAATCAATGAGCATTAGGTTCTCAAATGGCCAATCAGGAGTTGGAAGTGAGGGGGCAGGTCTTCATCTTTTGTGCCTGCTCACCGAGCCGGGTCTTCCCCGCTGGACTGTCCTGTTATCTGGGAGTTTCTGGTAAATGACAAAGTATGAATTTATTTATTTGTTTTGAGTCGGAGTCTCTCTGTCACGCAGGTTGGAGTGCAGAGGTATACACACAGCCACCACAGCCGTGAGCTCAGCTGTTGAGCTCAGGTGATCCTTCTACCTCCTCCTTCTAAGTAGCTAGAAATACATGCATGCACCACAATGCTTGTCTTATTTTTCTTAATTTATTGTAAGGAGAGGTCTGGCCAACTTGCCCAGGCTGGTTTCAAAATCCTGGGCTCAGACAATGCTCTTGCCTCTGTCTCCCAAAGTCCTGGGATTACTGCATGAGCTACAAGCCTAACTTGGAGTATGAATTTCTATAAAATCACTTTTGAAACATTCCTAGGTAAGGAAATCATAAAGCAGAAAACATAAAACATCTGCTGACAATGTTCTTGGGATTTCAGGGTCCAAAAACAAAGTCATCACTACTCTCTCACATTTTTCCAACATTATACAAAAAGAAAACCTGGAAAACAGTTTGTAAATAAATGAGTAGATATTTTCATGTATCCCACAGCAACAGAAGAGCAGTCTGATCATGCATGACCCTTATGAACCATTAAAAGAACTATGATTTTCACAGTA
>NW_007012684.1:0-668 GCF_000164805.1 Carlito syrichta
CAGGGAAGAAGTGAAAAAAGACAGGTAAGAAAGATTCCCTAAAGAATACTGATAGGTTCAGAGAATCTCACAAGTTCACCTATGCCGTCGCCATCTTGCCCCGTCTCATTACTTAATATTTTAAAGTGCTTGGAACATAGTAGGCTTAAATAATATCTCATCAAATTGATATTGGCAGGTGTGATGTCTCGAGCCTGTAATTCCTGAATATTGGAAGACTGAGTCAGGAAGATTGCTTGAGCTTAGATATTTGAGACTAGCCTGGACAACATAGCAAGACCTTGCCTCTACAAAAATAAAAATAAAAAAAAATAACCAGGCTTGGTGGTACATGCCTGTAGTCCTGGAGACTGAGGTGGAAGATTGCCCGAGTTCAGGAGACTGAGGCTGCAGTGAGTCATGAGTGTGTCACTGTACTCCAGCCTGGGCGACAGTGAGACCTGGACTCAAAAATAACTAAATAACTAAATAAATAGATAAATACAAGCTGGAGAGCTTCCTAGGTAATTGTTCATCTCTTAGTATCTTCTGGGACCTCTGTGGTGTTTGCTCGTATAATCTACACACATGCTCCTCTTACTTTACATCATCTCTAATAACGTATATACTTAATACATGTAAATAACATGAAATGGTTGTTTGTATTTTACTGTGTTGCTCAGAGACTA
>NW_007012685.1:0-9779 GCF_000164805.1 Carlito syrichta
ATTGTCCAGTTGAGATTTCAGGATGTGATCAGTAGCAAAAACCAATTATTCATTTTTTAATGGATTCTATTAAATGCAGAATATCTGTTTTAACAATCAATTGGTGGTGTTAATGGTCTTTTCTAAAAATTAATCTGTTTATCAAGAATCCAGACTGAATAGTTGGGATTCATCATCCATTTGCTTGGCAGTAGAATAAAGGGAGACCAGAAAGAACTCTACCTATGTAAACAGTTCTGGATTATCTTCAGTATGGCAGTGCGTGGACTATGGTTGTAATACTTGCCAAAATTTTGGTAGAAAAATTTTCAAAAGCAGCATTGTAAGTACCTAAAAACAGTCATGGAAAAATCTTTATAAAAACCCCACAGTAAAAGAAAGTTAAGCAATATTGGTTTTTGATAGTACCCTCAAAATATACCAGATACTGATTACAATCCCATAAAATAGTAATTTTATCTGATATACAGAATCATTGGTTATATCTTTTCTCTATTTAAATGGAAAAAAATGATAATTTCAATTTCAGAGTAGCTGATTTTAACCAACTTTTACAGCAATAGCTATTATCAAGACCAATTGTCTGTGGAAGTCATTTGTAGAGCATGCTTATAAAAAGCACATCATCAATGCAAAGACAATGCATGCCTAGCTAAACTCTGTAACAGAAAAGCATGTATCTCCTGAATCATTAACCTAAAGCTAATAACAAGTTTGGGGGAGGGATGGGAAGAGAGAGAAAGGTGATACATATTTTTTTAATGACAATAGAAAATATGTTCTAAAATATGAGAAGACTATTGCTGAGGATCTTGGCTTGTGGTATGTCATTGTGCTGCAAGGTTATGTGAGTTTCAACCAGAAATTAGGGATCCATACTGTATTTATGTAGCTCTTTCAATTATCATTCCCTAACCACAGGGTCAAAGACTAAGGAAAAAGTAAAAATAGATATCATGAATTCTTTTTTATATTTTCTGGAATGTGATAGAGATGATAACAATGCCCATTTTCTAAAAATGGTTTGAGTCTGAACCTCACCTGCTCTTCTTATGGAAGATTGGCACAAGAAACTGGGGTATAAAATAGTTTAAGGAGGAGGCCAGGTGTGCTGGCTCACACCTGTAATCCCAGCATTTTGGGAGGCTGAGGCGGGTGGGTTGCTTGAGCCCAGAAATTCAAGACCAGCCTAGGAAACAGCGAGACCTCATCTCTATAAAATTGAAAAAAAAATTAGCTAGGTGCAGTGGCACCCACCTGTACTCCCTGCTACTCAGGAGGCTGAAGTTGAAGAATTGCCTAAGCCCAGGAGGTTGAAACTGTGGTGAGCTGTGATCCTATTCTTCAACCTGGGTAACAAAGTGAGTCTCTGACTAAAAAAACCAAACAAACCAAAAAACAGATTTTAAAAAGGAAACTGGTAGGGAAGAATAAAAATAAAACAGATTTTATTATTGTGAGGCCTAGATTGTATTTTCTTTAAACAGAGGGCTAGGTCATGCAGTAGAGAATTATTCCTGGTGAAAATAGTGAATGTTTACAGATAGGCTCAGAGTTCATCAGCTGGAGGAGGTTAAGCAATTTTGTGGGTAGAACAACTTCATTAATTTCTTTAAAGTTATGGGTATCTCTATACTTAATATAACAGTCAATTTATTCTATGATCAGAAAATAATCTTTAAGTATTCCTTAGTAAGCAAGAGGAAACATTTTTTAAATGTTACTCTTTATAATTTAGTGCCAAAATAGTAATTTAACTATTTCTATGGATATTGATATTGATATTCCCCTTCTAAAAGTGAAGATTTTAATCCTTACCTTAAAAACCTCAAATAATTGTTCAGATAAAATAATTGTTTGATTAATAATAGGACATTTTCAAATGATCCTCTCTAAACTACTTTTGGATAGTTTTTGGGTTTTTTGGCAGTTTTGAGAAAGTCTGTTGTGAGTATTTGCATACCAGTCTCTGTGTAGAAGTATGTTTCCCTTTCTGTTGATTAGATATGTAGGAGGGGAATTGCTAGTTTGCATGGTAAATTTAAAAAAAGAAAGACAACTGCCAAATTGTTTTTCAAAATGGCTCCACCATCATACACTTGCGAGGGGAAATTTTAAAGTGAAGTGACTTAGGCTGATTTGTTAACATATACAAGACCTCAAAGGCTTGAGAGAACCAATGTACTTAGAGAATTACAAGCAGTTCAGATATCCTTGATTTCTAGTATGTAAGGTGGTATGTGAGAGATTGGCTGGGTTAATCTAGTTAAAAGACCTTGTTTACCATAAGCTGAGTTTGGAATTCCAACAGGGAATCACCAACAATACTTCTTACATGACAGAGACATATCATATTTGCATTTTTGCAAGTGAACCCAGGGAGCAGATCAGGGATGGATGGGATTTGAGGTAGTTCAGCAAGGATGCTTTTGGGAGAGTTCTGGAGAAAAAGTTTTAGGGTGGCATAAAAGGCTGTCACAGTCAGTGTAAGTAAGAAGACAGGATGAGGAACATCAGAATAGCATGTAACCTCATTATCAACTTGATATTCAAGATGAGAAACCAAAACGATTCTTTGGTTCCTGGTTTAGGAAAGATGGGGCATGAAGATTCTAGTCACTGAGATAAGGCAGATAGAAGGCCTCTATTGGAATTTGGAAAAAGTGTGGGCATGAGGGTCTCATGACTCTGGAGCGATACCACTTGGAGTTCAACTCTGGGTTGCCACATACTATTCATGTGACACTGGGAAATGTACTTAACCTCTTTGTTTCTCAGTTTCCTCATATGTAAAAGGGGAACAATTATAAATTGCTTAAACTCCATGGATAACTCCTTATAATCACTGCTCTGCATACATTCTCAACTCCAAACATACAGTCTCTTTAAGACTGGGTTATACCTAGTCCATTACTGGAGCTGGAACATAACTTGAGAAATATGACTGAATTTGACTAGAGAAATATACTCATCCAAGCTTACTAGGCTTGTACTAAATGAATGTTATTAACTAGAGGTAGCTGCTTTATTTATTTTTTAGATTGGAAAATACAGTTTATTTAGCAAGTAGATTGGAGAGAGAGAGAGAAAAGGGATATCTACCTCCCTCAGAGACGCATGACCCAGCCATAGCTCGATGGAAGCATGGCTGGGCCAGAGCTTAACAAAAGCAAGGGTCAGGTAGGTGCTCTTCACTCTGTCAGTTACTCATTTCTTTGATCCACTTGGCTCCCACTTTCCTAAGTAGCTGCTGCATAATTATTCCCAATCATCAGACCCTTTACACATCTCATACCATGCTCACACTAGCAGAGGACCCAGCTTTCTATTTCCATGAGAAAACTTAGGTGTTATATTTTCTTTCTATTGTTATCCCCTCAATATGGCAGCCTGTTATTTTTTTTTTTTTTTATAATTTCAGATGATTCCCTCTTCTGGTCAAAAGCTTCTAATGGCATCTTATTTCATTCAAGATAAACGCTAAAGAGCTTATAATGGTCTAAATCGTCCTGCACAACATGAAAATTTAATGACATCTTAGACCTTTTCTACACACTCAGAGCCAGTTACTACTCTCCTCTATGACCTTCCGCTCTCCCAAGTGTCTACTGCCTCAGAGTCTGTGTCCTTGCTGGCTACTCCCTTTGTAAGGTTCTGGTCCCAGTTAGCCACAGGGTAACGCCCTCAAGTTATTCAACTCTTCACTCAAGTCTTCAGTGAACTCTGTCCTGATCGCCTCTTGTATATCATTGTATCCCCCATATTTTCCTTATTTCTCTGCTTTAATTTTGTCCTTTACATTGAAAATACAAACCAATATTTCTTTATTGTGTATATTTATGGCATACAAGATGTTTTGATATTGTGAAATAAAAATTATGAGAGGTCATTATTTTGAACTGAGTTGCTACACTAGTCCCTAATTTACTAGATCAAACAAAAATGGAGTCACTTATGCTAAGTGTCACATAATCAGGTGAAACTTTAAGAAAGCTGAGATACCAAAATAAACCTTTTTTTTCCCTGAAAACAGAAGATTCCAGTCTACCTGAGTTCATAATAAAGATGTCCCATTTGCACTAAATCATTCCAAAAAAAAGTAATCTACAGGAACCTGAGGTTAACCAATTAAGTGTTTTCTTTTGGGGGGGTATTGTTCTGTTTTCTTGTTCCCATCCTACCAAATCTGTGATTCTTCTATTGTCTAGTGTTAGCTCTTATTCTATTGTGTAGAATAGAAGTTGCCCCGCTTCATGGATCATGAATAAAACCCAATGAGCTATACAGCTAAGTTTGCTGAAATTTTGTCTTTTGACAAAATGCAATTCACAGTGCAGCCAAGAAAATCAACACATTCATCTCCTCACATAGTTATCTTTTTTTTATGGTAAGAGCTCCTGAAATCTAGTCTCTTGGCAAATTTCCAGTACATAATACTATATTATTTACTGTAGTCATCACGCTGTACATTAGATCTCTAGACTTACTCATCTTACACAAACACAACTTTGTACTCTTTGACAGACATCTCCCCGCACTTCTCATTTATTTGCCCTTGGTAATCAACATTCCACTCTCTGTTTCTATTAATATGTATTTTAGTACAACTAGGTACTAAAAAATTTACTTTTTTATATTGTTTATTGTCTATACCCACTGGAATGATAACTCTATAAAGACAAGGAGTTGTTTTTGCTTTTTACTGTCTTTTTTTCTACCTATGATACCTTTGGCATATTCTAAACACTCAACAAATATTTATTGAATAAATAAATAAATTAATATTTTTAGCATAGAGCCTGGTATGGGACATGTGCTCAATAAATAATAGTAATCACTATTACATTAATTAATATAATAATATGTTGGACACGTTGCACTTAAAATAATATGGGACCTCTGGGTGGCAGTTCTATAGGACTGGGATTCAGAATAAGAAGCTGAGCTGAATATAAATTAACATAGTAATAAAATCAACTGATTAAACAGGATCTTATTGGGAAGAATATTAAGAGTGGAAAACCATGGCAGGGAGGGTAGAACACAGGGATAAACCAACATGGGCAGATTGGCATTATAAAGGTACTGAAAGGTACATCATAAAAATACTGAAAGAAGCATCCAGAAAATTGATCAGGAGCATGAGGTATAATGAAATTCAATGAAAGTTAGACATTCATGAAGGATGAAATGTTCAGTAGCTAATAAATAACTTCATAGTAGACAGTAACACAAAAATGGTAAGATGGAAAATATTGAGATACAAAGCATTATTAAAGCTGTAGGAGTAGTAAATGATTGAAAATAAATCCTCAAGATCTAAAATGTCTAAAAATAGCAATAGAAGGGTTTACAAGATTGTTAGAAGACAAGAATATTCATGTAATACACTTTACATTTGATTCTCTCAAAGAAATAAATGATACAATAACAAAAGAATCTACCTTGTGTTTGACTTTGTGTGACCAGAGGATGACATAAGTGATCATCAAGAAAGTAGCCCCCAGGCTCACTGAACTGAGTAGGGTCTTCCCAGACAGTTGGACAGTAGGATGACATAACAGTTTTCCTCTTAGAAGTAAAATCTGAGACCAAGAATGCAACTCAACCAGTAAAATTACTGCACTTTTAATCAAGAATTAAAAAATGTAAAAATTGTAACAGTCCTTTTCTTTTTTTTGGGGGGGGGTGTTGGAGTCTCACTCTGTTGCCCAGACTGGAGTGCAGTGGCTGCTCCGGGCCACCGCAGCCTCGACCTGCTGGGCTCCAGCGATCCTTCCACCTCAGCCTTCCGAGTAGCCGGAATTACAGGTATGAACTACCATGCCCGGCTAATTTTTTTTTTTATTTATTATAGAGATAAGATCTCACCTGCCCAGACGAATCTCCAACCCGCGGGCTCAGGCAATCCACTCACCTCAGTCTCCCAAAGGTGCGGGATTACAGGCTGAGCCACCAAGCCCAGCTAAAAGTCCTTTCTTTTCAAGATAACACTTAAAGAATAAAAATGACACTAAAGTCACTTCAAATGTAAAATCATTTATATGGCTCTCATTATTTCTAATTAATTTTATTTACTCCGGGATTTTAAAAATCTTACATGAAGAAAAAAATAGAATCAATTATTGCTATTCTCTGCAATATTAAGGTATTTTCTTTTCCTCTACTTTTGTAGTTTGAGAAAATGAAGAGTTTTTAACAATTTTTTGTTAAATAAAGGCATTTGAAATACAAGTATTTTACATATAATTATAAAATGGATCATAAGTGGTTACAAATTGAATAATATGATTAATTTCTAGGATGACCTTTAGAAAAGTATTTTTCTAACATTTCTCAGTTGTTATTATATAGAGAGATATATAGATATGTATATACGTATATATCTATATATGTATCACACTGAAATCCCAGCCGTTTAATTTTCATGTTGTTTTTCAAAATGAGAAGTGCATTATGGATATAAAATATGTTGTTGTATAAAATAAGTGTCTCACTTTATAAATATAATTTGGATTTTGGATATGAATATGAATACTATCTATGAATATCTGTTTCTCTTCCCATCAAGGTTCATTTTTTTCAAAGTTACTTTACTCATGCATTTTTTGCTTTTATATTTATTGAATTAAGTAATTATTTTCAGGTAGTTAAATTTATTGTTCACTACAAAATAAAAAAAAACAGTTATGGCAGGGCATAGTCTTCTTCAAGGTTTGTGTCATCATTTTGGGTAGCCTCTGACCTAGATGAGAGCCCTCAACTCGCAGATATATAATGTGCATCCCCAGCAAAATTGTCCATAAGAATAACTTCATTATTCTGGGAAGCTAGATCTATAAAATATGTAAAATGTAGAAGTGTTCTGCCTATACAATTTCTGGTAAGTACAGCATGACTAAGTGATAAAACCTGAGTCAACTTGAGTTGGAGCATACCTTTCTAAAAAGTGTATTGTGGCATGAAGGCAAAAAGAATTATAGTGAGCAAAGGTGTTTTGCTCCAATACAAAATAATTTTGTATTGTGGATCTATATAGTTCTGCCTTGACTAATGAAAAATTAGCTCTGGAAGCCTTTAATGATATACTGCACTGATTAGTCATAGAAGAATGATAAGGAAAAACTCACCAGTACCACTGGATAGATCGTTGTGGGTGGTAAAATATGGTCCTTCAAAGGTCCGCAGTCACATTCAGGTTTTAGATGAGAAGCACATTTATTATGCAGCTAGAAAAGAAGAAAGGGGGGTCATATCAAATTCTACACAACAAATGTGGAGCAGACTATCTTTCAACAGAAATATGGCAAGTACAATAAAATCACATTTTAAAATTTATAAGAACAAATAAACAGAATCATAAAGGAATTTATATTACACTTGCCTTTGAATGTGTACCTTAAATAAAACCATTTAGCAACTTCTGTGATCCTGCCTGTATATTTTCTAATTCTCAGAAACAAATATTTTCAAAAGGTACGTTAGGTTTTGCACCAAGAAGCCTGATTTCTTTGATAAATGCAAATTCATGTTCATTAAAGTCCTTCCTTTGCTTATCTGTTAGCATAATCTTGAAACAACTGTGCACTGTGTACGCTTTTTGTTTTGACCCTCTTGTTTTCTCAAAGCCATTCCAAAATGCCCAACTCAGTATGGGGCATAATTGATCCCATCACTAGTTTTAACTTTGTAATTCAACATGTAAATATAAGCCGAGCTCGGTGGCTCAGCCTGTAATTCCAGCACTTTGGGAGGCTGAGGTGAGTGGATTGCCTGAGCCTGCGGGTTTGAGACCCGCCTGGGCAACTTAGTGAGACCTCATCTCTACAACAAATCAAAAAATCAGCTGGGTGTAGTAGCGCACGCCTGTAATTCTGGCTACTCCGAAGGCTAAGGCGGAAAAATCACCGGAGCCCAGCAGGTTCGAGGCTGCAGTGGCTGGGAGCTGCCACTGCACTCCAGTCTGGGCAACAGAGTGAGACTCCAACTCAAAAAAAAAAAATGTAAATATCACTAGAGATTCATCTCCGTAGGAGCAGCATATAAATGAAAGAAGATGATTATCATTATAAAAATTTATCTTTATATTGTATTTACCAGCTCAACAATGATTTTGTGTATAATCACATAATATGCTATTTATTTTTCAATATGTGTGAGCTTAAACTGATATTTTTACCAACCCTGATCACAAGTTTAAATTAAAGTATTATAGCATAGTGTATTAAATAGTGTTGTCTTTAAATTGAGTGGTAGATTTTATTGGAATCACATAGATTTGATAAAATAAGACTTGCTTGAGGGCATCTAGGGATTTCTACATATCAATTTGACATGAACCATTCATATTATAGAATAATTCTATACTTTAACAAGATAACATATCTTGTTCAAAAAAATTTTTAAAGCCACATCATTTTTCAGTTTTGAACTGAAAGCCATGTCCTTCAAGCTTTGCCTATATGAATTGCCACAACACACATACTTTTGTAAGCAGCTAATTATCAACTAAACAGGTTTTAATGAGTGCTGATTTATTGTTGGTGACAGTGCTGTAGTGAAGGGTACTTCTGTAGTTCTAGAATCTAAAACTGTTGTTATGTTAACCCCCTACCTTGGAGTTAAGATTACTTATACCATATTTAATGCACATTTGGATGCATTACATGAAATAAAAATATCTTTGCACATTCATCCATAATTAGCAGTCTGCTTCTCAGTGGCATATAAACTTCATTATTTAAAAAGTGGTTTATTGTTGCTATTGTGTACTAATGATCTTTGTCAAGAGGTGAGAGGTGCAGAAGATAAAGAAGCAGTTTAATGCACAATAAAGCAAAATAAACAACACTCTGGGCAAATTAACATGCCTAGCTTCCTCAAAGTAAGAAAAGTGACTGATTTAAAATGTATTATTAGTTTATTGGGTCCAGTAATCCACTTTCTTAGAATAAACCATGGCCCTAGATGTTTGGATTTAGAAGTAACAGATTACCAAGTGTTGCAGGCAGAATTGGGTCCCCAACAAAAGATAGATCAAAGCCCCAACATCTGGTACTTGTGAATGTGAACTTTATGGAAATAAGGTCTTTGTATTCAAGGTATATTCAAGATATGATGTAGTCATACTGGATTAAGTTGGATCTGAATCCAATGACTGGTGTCCTTATAAGAAGAGGGATATATGGACAGAGACAGACACAGAGAAGACAAGGACACCTGAGGGTAGAGCTAGAGATTTAAAGTGACACAGATACAAGTCAAGGAGTGCCAAGGATTGCTGGCAACCACCAGAATGTAGAAACAGACAGAAAAAGATTCTTCCCCAAAAGCCTCCAAAAAAAAGCACGGACCTGTTAACATCTGGACTTCTAGCTTCCAGAGCTATGAGAAAATAAAATTCTGGTGTTTTCAGCCACCTATTTTGTGGCATTTTGTTATAGTAGCACTAGGAAGCAAAAACACTCAATACTGTGAAACTTTCACTAAAACCAAAGACAATGTATCTTAAGACCCTACTGTACCATGACTATCATAGAGAAAAAAGCTTTTGCTCTTGTACAACTGCTTTAAAACTAAGAAACAGACTCTCAGAATCCTCTACACCCAAGATCCAAGATAAAAATCTGTGTGTGTAGAGAAAGAAAGTGTTGAACTTGGACTCTTGAGCACAATGTAAAGCTACATACATGACTCTAAAGGTCAGAGGACCAAGGCACTGTGAGTCTCACGCCAACACTGACCACGGAAGCGAAGTCTGGAGACCACTGCCTCCTCCC
>NW_007012686.1:0-1120 GCF_000164805.1 Carlito syrichta
CTGAACCTAGTCCACTATTTAGGTGATCCTTTACCATCTGTAATTGATTTTATAATTATCCCCATAAGGATGAGCAGCTTTTAAGATGTATGCCCGTCCGTGCTCAATGGCTCACCCTGTAATCCCATGCTTTGGGAGGCAGAACTGAATGGATTGCTTGACCACGTGAGTTCGAGACCCGCCTGGGCAAGTTGGTGAGACATCATCTCGACAATAAAAATAAAAAAATTAACCAGGCATGACAGCGTGCACCTGTAGTTCCACCTACTTGGAAGGCTGAGGAGGAAGGATCGCCAGAACCCAGTGGGACGAGGCTACGGTGGCCAGGAGTGGCAACTGCACACCAGTCTGGGTGACAGAGTGAGACTCCAACTCAAAACAAAAAACAAAAACAAAAACATAAACAACAAAAAAAAAGCCGGGCTCAGTGGCGAAGCTTGTAATCCCGCACTTTAGGAGGCTGAGGTGAGTGAATTGCCTGAGCCCGTGGGGTCGAGTCACGCCTGGGCAACATGGCGAGACCTCATCTCTACAATAAATAAAAAAAGCAGTCAGGCACATGCCTGGAATTCCAGCTATTCTGGGGCTGAGATGGAAGCATCAATGGAGCACAGCAGGTCGAGGTTACGGTGACTGGGAGCGGCCACTGCACTCCAGTCTGGGTGACAGAATGAGACTCCAACTCAAAAAAAATTAGTAAATAAATAAGAAAAGAGCAATGAGCAGAAAGAAATGGAGAGGTCAAGTTCCTTGTGGGCTGTAGATCAGTTCATCATTTGTTGTGCTCAATCCGTTGTGTTCAGGCCAGGGCCCAAGGTACTGAGAAATTTGAACAGTTATTTACTGGAGTGGGACTATGGCCTTAATAATGTATTACAGAACTCTGTTAGTTACTAATGATGAAGGTTTCATTGACTTAAATGGTGGACAACCAAAGTCTTGGAAAACCAAAATTTGAAATTCAAATTTGCAAGGATAAATTATATTCAGATGAAACAAAATGCAGTAATATATATAAAAATTGTTGTACTCTGTGCCAGGTAACAACAGTTGTTTCAATCTACCCTGTACAAATGTGGAAATGGGGGGAATCTAAGTTATGGAAAATCAAAACATCCTA
>NW_007012686.1:2657-4645 GCF_000164805.1 Carlito syrichta
AGTATTTCCTCACAATGGCGCTGTTGCTCAAGACGAAGCTAACTGACCAGTCTGTCTCCCACCCATCAACTTGGTAAAAAAGTGCCATAAAAAGACATAACCAGCCCAGTGGCTACATTGCATTTTGCTCAAATTCTGATAACTCCCTCCACTGTTAACATTCTTTAGTCTTTCTTTTGATGTCAAACTGTGATCCCTGTGATCCACCTTCTGTTTTTTTCTTCCTGAGCTCCATAATAAGCCAAAAAATTAGCCAGGTTTCATGGCATGAGCCTGAAGTTCCAGCTTCTTGGAAGGCTGTGGTGGAAGAGTCTCCTGAGCCCAACAGTTCGAGGTTGCACTGTCTGTGACTGTCTAGTCTGTGTGACAGAGTTAGACTCTGACTCTAACAATCAAATCAAAAAATAAAAAAACTTTTAAAAATGAAAAATGTATAATGTTGGAAAAATCATGAAGAAAGAGGCATTGCATATGTTTATACTGTTAGAAGTATAAGTTAGACCTTACATTTGCGAAACACTTTGGGGTTAGCTGTTCATGTACTAACATGAACAGTATAGGAACTGCAAACTTAAGAATATATTTGAGAGAAATCATCCTCTATGAAATGAAAAAACATGGACTATAATGCTTATGTCATCATAGTTTCATAGCTAAGTACTCAAAACAATACAAATGTTCATCCACAAGTTTGAAAAACATATTTGAGTGTCGTCAGAAAATGATGAAAAATGAATAATGTACATTAACATGGCTGTATGTCGAAAACGAAATTTTTATCAAAACCAAATTTATGCTTACCCTAATATGACTTTATATACTGTGATAAAAAAGGTAAAACAAGTTAGCTTTTTGGAAATACATACAATTATTCTAAAATGAGATTAAAATATGATATCCTGATAATTAAGTTAGTATTTACCTTCACCTAAATGACAGAAATTTTGTTTCTTTAGCAGGTAGTAAGCAGAAAAAGGACAATTTTATTATTATTTTAATATGCTTCCTCTATTAAAAAATTAAGTTTATATGATTACAAAAGTAGAGAATATAATTAAGAAACATATACCCCTTTACTAATGAATATAGAAAAGACCAAAATCTAATTCAATGGCTATTTCTAACAATACGCAAAAATGTAGTGTTGAATTTAACTTGTTGGCTTTTTGCAAAGACTTTGTCATGCCTGTGTTCATCAGTGATATTTGTCTCTGGTTTTCTTTGTTTGTTTTTTCTTTGCATGTGTCTGTCTTGTTTTGCTATCAGAGTAGTTCTGGGCTCA
Source organism: Carlito syrichta (assembly GCF_000164805.1). Classification (NCBI taxonomy): domain Eukaryota; kingdom Metazoa; phylum Chordata; class Mammalia; order Primates; family Tarsiidae; genus Carlito; species Carlito syrichta. Next base: position 3,940 of record NW_007012686.1, read on the forward strand.
TATAGTCAGTTGGGAATTATTCCTGTCTCTTCGATTTTGGGGAAGAGTTTGAATTAAACTTATATTTGTTTTTTAACTGCTTGGAAAAATCCAGCTGTGAAGCCATCAGGCCCTAGGTTCTTTTTTTCTCCCTCTCTCTTTTCTTTATCTTGTTTTTTTGTTTTGTTTTGTTTTGTTTTTTGAGTTGGGGTCCCAATCTGTTGCAGGCTGAAGTGCAGTGCGCTAACCATTCTTCTGCTTTGGATCCTTCTGTTTTATTTTACACAAAACTATTTGCTGAGTCAAAGATTGAGTGAATGATGAGTCTTCACTCTCAAGGGAAAGTCAGTGTGGGCTGATTACCTAAAGAGTTTACAGTCATGAAAATGGATTAAGTAATCACCTGTCCACAAAAAGGCATGAAGGAAGACTTTGGGAGCCAGGTTGATGTCTCATATTTTTGCAAAGGCTTGTGACAAAGGCCAGTCTGCCCGAAAGGGTGTGTAATCCTGAATCTTTTCTCCAAGACCATGACTGATGAGTGAAGAGGAGACAAGTCATTTTTTTATTTTTTGGGGAGGGGAGGGCGATTGCAAGCCTTGGCAATACACTCTATCAAGAGGTAATCGGTCTCTTTGTCTTTTTGGCTTCATCTAATTTTTTGGAAATTCTCAGAGTACCAAACAGCACACAGGCAGGAAAAGCCACATGGGCTTGTCAATGAGCC
>NW_007012688.1:0-640 GCF_000164805.1 Carlito syrichta
CGAGTCGACTGGTGAGCTGACTTAACTAACTGGCTAGCAAAAAGGCCAACTTGTTAGCTAATCTGTTGGCCTGCGAGTGAGCCAAAAAGTTAGTTGACTTGTTGGCTGACAAGCAAGCTGACTAGTTTGCTTACCAGGTGGCAGGGGAGTGAGGCAACTAGTTAGCTGAACTGATGGATAGTGAGCAAGCCCACTAGTTAGGTGGACAGTGGAATAGCCAGCTGGCTTAACTAGCCAGCCACCATGCTGGTCATCCGATTAGCCAGCCAGCTTAACTAGCTGGCCACCTAAATTATCAGCCTGCTAACTAGTTGGCTTAACTTGTTCACATAACTGACTTCACTAGCAAGCCACCTGACTTATCTAGCTGACTTAAATAGCTAGCTACCTAGCTAGCCAGCTGACATAACTAGGCGGCTTCACTAGCTACCTACCAACTCACCAACTGATTTAACTAGCAGATTTAACTAGTTATCTACCTAACTATCATAGAGTTAGCTTTCTTAACTAGCTGACTTAGCTAGCTAGCTGATATATCTAGCTGACTTAATTAGCTAGCCACCTAGCTAGTCAGCTGACATAAATAGCTGAAATAACTAGCGAACCAGCTGACTACCCATCTGACATAACAAGCTTTTTA
>NW_007012689.1:0-1075 GCF_000164805.1 Carlito syrichta
GAGCCCAGATTAGAAGCAACCAATAGCAATAAAGCATCCTACCCACAAGAAGAAAAAGAGAGCTAGTAGAACCTTTTCTCTACACTTCCAGTTGGCCAGGACAGCTTTTGCTAACCCTAGGGCAAAGACTGAGGTGAGGATTAAAGCAGTATATAGGGACGAGGGTAACAGTACATTACAGTAAAAGAACAGTTTATTTATTCCATTAGATTGTCGATTCCTTAAGCTTCTGCCAAGTGTAGTCAGCTTCTGGAGTGACTTAAACAGGGCTGCAGTTCTCTAGGGTTCTGGAGTCACAACTCATTTCCTCCAGATGGTCATGGATTAGAAGTGCATTCCCAGTCTTGAGAGGCCGGTTTCACTCAACTGTGGTGAATCCAGGGAGCCACCTCAGTTACCTTTACTGCAGGGGTGGAATAAAATGACAGTGAATGGATCTCTCCAAAGGGGCTTTAGGAGTTGGACCTTCCATTCTTTTGCCCATGCAGCATCTACTGGTTAAAGGGGTGGGAGTCTGTGGCCAAGCTTACAGGTAACCACTCCCTAACCCAATGGTGTATAGTGGTTAGGGTTGAGCCAAGGGCCTGCATTTGCTGTCTCAGGGTAAGGTTCCCCACTTCCTTTAGACCCCCTTGTATGCCCTGATAATGGAGGGAGGACAACCATAAAGAATTTCAAAAGGGGAAAACCCTGTTTGTCTAGTAAGGTTAAACCTGATTCTTAGCAAAGCAATCGGCAACAGTTGGTCCCAATGTAGGTGGGTCTCCTGACACACTTTACTTAGCTGTAATTTTAGAGTTTGATTCATCTGTACCACCTTCCTTGAGCCCTGGGGATGGTATGCAGTTTGTAATTTCCATGTGATTCTCAACTCCCTTGCCACCAATTGTATTATTTCAGCCATGAATGCCAGTCCATTGTCTGATCCTATGGTGCCTGGGATACCAAATTGGGGGATGATTTCTTTTAGGAGAAGTCAGGTCACTTTGTGTGCCTTCTGGCAGGTAGGAAAGGCCTCTACCCAGCCTGAGAAAGTGCATACAAATACAGATTATTTGTAGGCTTGAACTTGGGG
>NW_007012690.1:0-814 GCF_000164805.1 Carlito syrichta
CAAGGGGGCAAGCTTGAGAGGTTAAATGAGTTATTTGGTTAAGGTTAAAAGACCTTGGTGAAGCCAGGACTTCGAATATTTTGAATTCCAAATTCCATTCCACTATCCTTCCTACTAAACTATTTTGCCTATGTAGTTTGTTTATCATATTTTCTAAATTTTAATAAAATAAATGTGTCTATGACTTTATATTCCATCTGACCTTATGAGTGATTGACAGACACTGTAACAACAAGAAATTAAAACTCCCCATTTTGAGAATAATACTATTTTGGGATTATAGTTTTGTGCCTCAAAAAAAAAATCACTAAATGCAATAGTAACAGAAAGAGCAGTAGACTAGCAGTTGAAAAGGCCTATTTTTGTCCCAAATCTACCACAAACTAGTTGTGTGACATTGGCAATCTATTCTATTCAGGCTTCAAATGTGGAAAGTAAGATAAATAATTTTCAAAGAACTTTCTAATTCTGGGATCCTTTGTTCTACCAATTTTGTTTAAGGAATTTGAAAAGATTAAGGTACATTTTATCCAGTTCAGTGTCCCTATGATATAGCTGAATTTCTGCCCCAGGCCAAACCTTATTTTTCTTTAAAAAAAAAAAGAAAAGAAAAGAAAAGAAAGGCCTTCTGATGGACGTTTGCCTCTTGACCAGACCAACTAAACTGGTAGGATCAAAGACAGCAGCTCACCTGACCTCTGAAGAACCTCTAACCTCATTATCAGCTAATTTCCATGCAATGAAATCAGTACCATGACAGTTGACATCACCATGATGACACCAGAAGAGACCATAAAAGGGACGAAGGAAGGCA
>NW_007012691.1:0-609 GCF_000164805.1 Carlito syrichta
GGAGCTAGCTAGTTAATTCAGTTTGCTAGCCTGCTGGCTACCTCGTTAAGTCAGCTATTTAAGTCAGCAAGCTAGCCAGATAGCTACGTAGGCATTGAGCTATTTAAGCCAGCTGACTTGCCAGCTGTCTATCTAGTTAAGTCAGCTAATTAAGTCAGCTGGCTAGTCAGATGGGTAAGTATGCAACTAGAAAGTTAAGTCAGTTGGCTAGACATTTAGCTAGTTATGTCAGATAAGTCAGCTGGCTAGCCAGCTGGCTTGGTAGGTAATTTACCATTTAAGACAGCTGCCTAGCCAGTTAGCAAGCTAATTAAGTCAGCTAGTTAAGTCAGCTGGCTAGCTTGTTAGTTAGCTAGTTGAGTCAGCTAGTTAAGACAGCTGGCTAGCTCGTTAGCTAGCTAGTAAAGTCAGCTACTTTAGTCATCTGGCTAGCTCATTAGTCACCTAGTTGAGCTCACTGGCTAGCCTATTAGCCAGCTCGTTGAGTCAGCTGGTTTGATCGTTAGGCAGCTAGTTGAGTCAGCTGGCTAGTTCGTTACCTAGCCAGTTTAGTCAGCTGGCTTAGCTCGTTAGCTAGCTAGTTGAGTCAGCAGACTAGCTCATTAAATA
>NW_007012692.1:0-755 GCF_000164805.1 Carlito syrichta
TTGTAGAACAAAACCTTATTAAAAGAAATCCGGAAAGGGGTAATGTCACCAAGGACATGTATATGGGAGAAGGCGATTATTATACTACACAAGCTCAAGCTAATTTACATACAGATGTGCTTACAGCTGTAAGTGATTTAAGTATTATAGCTTGGAAAAGGTTACCCTCTTCTGATCATACAATGCCTGGCATTACCACTGTAAAGCAAAGGTCAGATGAGCCATATGAAGAATTCATTGCTTGGTTAACTGATGCAATAGGTAAATTGGCCATAAATAAAGCGGCTGAAGATCTTATTATTAAGCAATTGGCTTTTGAAAATGCTTCTCCCCCTTGCCAAGCCTTGATAAATCCTAGCAGGAAAACTGGAGATTTATCTGATTTTATTAATGCATGTGCTGAATTAACTCCTACCTATTTGCAAGGCGTGGCAATGGCTGCAGCTTTTCAAGGACAATCTATGACACAGGTATTACAGAGAAAACAAGGGCAGAATAATACTTGTTTTAAGTGTGGCCAAATTGGACATTATTCTAAATAATGTTCTTCCAAAAATGATTCATCATACAAAAATAGGAGTTATAATAACAATGGTGATAATAAACCTGCTACTCCTTGTCATCGTTGTGCTAAGGGTTTTCATTTGGACTAAGATTTGTAAATCTAAATTTCATAAGGATGGTGCTATATTATCCCCACCAAATCAGCTCAGCCGCAGGAAAACTTCCAGAGGGGCCAGTCCCAGGCCCCACAA
>NW_007012693.1:0-853 GCF_000164805.1 Carlito syrichta
GAGTGCCTTCTCGGCGTCCCTGTGGCGTGGCTTCACGGCATCCTCGTGGCACACCACACTTCCTTGGCCTTCCACGGCATGCTTCCATAGTGTTCTGGTGGTGTGCCTTCTCAGCATCACTGCAGTGTGCCTAGTTAGTGTCCTCATGGCATGCCTCTTCTGCATCCTTATGGGGCACCTCCTCAGCACCGTTGCACTGCACCTCCTTGGCAACCCTGCAGTGTGACTCCTCCGCTTCCCTGTGGTGAGCCTCTTTGGTGTTTCTGGGCTGCACCTCCATGTTGTCCCTTGGTATGCCTCCTCAGTGTCCCCACGGCATGCTTCCTCTTTGTCCCCACAGTGCAAATCTTCAGTGTTCCCATGGTGCATTTCCTCAGTGACCTCATGGTGCACCTCCTCTGCTTCTCTGTGACATGCCTCCTTGGTGTCCCTATGGCACATCTCCTTGGCAGCCCCACAGAGTGCCTCCTTGCCCCCCATGGCAAGTGACTTTGGCTTCCCCACAGTGTACCACCTCGGCCTCACCATGACACACCTGCTCTTTTTTTTTTTTTTTTTGCAGTATACCCCTCGGCCTCCCCATGGCACACTTCCTTGGCATTCTTGTGGTGCATGACATCCCCTCAGAGCAAGTCCTCACCATCCCCACAAGGTGCTTATTCAGCCTCCCCATGTCATGCCTTCCAGGCGGTCCCACAGCCCAGCTCCTTGGCTTGTCCACACCATGGTTTTCTGTCCCATCAACACAATGGCAGAGGCCCCTATACGACACTGTTCCCCATCCTCTGATGACTCCCATTTCAGGGCTCACCACAGGGCTCACCTTCCTCTTGCATGCTCTGCGTTTGGGCAG
>NW_007012694.1:0-688 GCF_000164805.1 Carlito syrichta
AAACTAATAGCAATCCTGAACACCTCATCTCCGACGTCCCTTACAAAGCTGCCAAAGGCCAACTATTTTTAAAAATTGAACTTTTTTTTACATCAATAATAAAAATCTGGTGACAAACATTACAAAACCAAATGCTGGACAATCTTTTACCCTTTAAAATCCCAAATATTCCAACATAATCATAGGAGTAAAAACCATTTTAAAGTGATATGTTCTACGAAACAAACAACAATATGTACATTTATTGCAAATTATATTAAACTAAAATGAGGGAAATCAAAATATGAACTGTTCACTACTTGCAAATCAATAATAATTTTAATTATTTTCTCACTCTGATAAAAATCAGAAAGCAACATTTATAAAATTGCCACCACATCACTTTTCATAACAGGGAATTGAAATCTGTACATCTCATTTTTGCAGAAAAGTAGGCAGGCAGAAAGAATTATACATCAAAATTTCCAAAAGGAAAAAACAAAGAAATATTTCATCTGATCTCTTTTCTTTTAAAAAAATTAATCCAATAGATTTCTATTTTTTCTTGTGTAACATGGGAATTCCTGGTTCTAAAATGGAGAATTTCTGTGTCAGTGTAGGGACATTTTGTTACTTTCTTGAACATACAAACTGCAGCATGCAACTTAGTGGTGTATTATGCCTTTAACTCCAGATATGCAGGAACTGG
>NW_007012695.1:0-693 GCF_000164805.1 Carlito syrichta
CGTAAACTAGTACAGTTGCTGTGGAAAACAGTGCAGCAATTCCTAAAAGTTCTAAAAATCGACTTTTCATATGACCTGGCACACCCCTACTGGGTATTGTTAGGCTCAAGGAGAAGCAGCACTCACCTTCTCCTATCTGCCCCTCCACCCACTGATCCCCTATGAGGCCCTCTACCCCAAACCCACAAACCACATAACAACTTCCTGGAACCTGCCCGCAGCAGCGGAGAAGGGCCAGACAGAAAATTTTTAGCCCACACCGGATGTGACGCTTTGTCTCCCTGCTTCACTGTCGCCCCCAGCACCCTCACCGAATACAGCACCCTTAAAAACCCAAGCCTGCCCCTCCTTGGGCGGTATTTCCCTGGCCCAGCTTTCTGGACCATGGGACCTCGCCCGGGTGTTTCTCCCCCAATAAACTCTTGGTTTATACCAGCCCTTTGTCCTGTGCCTCTTTTGGTATCTCCGAACGTTACAGGTATATGCCAGGAATAACTCAAATAACTCTATAAAAAGATACGTGCACACATATGTTTCTTGCAACACTGTTCACAATACCCAAAACACAGAATTTACTGTGCTCCCATCAAAAAAAGTACTGGACAAAAGATTGGAGTACATATACACAGTGGACTATTGCACAGTCATAAAGAAGACAAAATCATGACCGTCACGGGAACCTGGATAGAATTA
>NW_007012696.1:0-6672 GCF_000164805.1 Carlito syrichta
ATGGATGTTGTGTTGCACCTGTTGTGCATTGGAACCTGATACCATTTTTGTCCCAGCCTCCTTCAGGCCAGGAGATCGCAGCTGCAATGAGCTGTGAATATGCCACTGCACCCCAGCATGGGTAAGAGAATGAGACCCCCCAACTGAAAAAAAAAAGTGCTGAAGCTCAGGCGAATTCCAAATCTGAATCAGAATTTGCATTTTAAGAAGACATTCAGGGCCGGGCTCGGTGACTCAGCCTGTAATCCCGCACCTTTGGGAGGCTGAGGTGAGAGGATTGCCTGAGCCCACGGGTTTGAGACCCACCTGGGTAACTTGGCAAGACCTCATCTCTACAATAAATAAAAAATCAGCCGGGAGTGGTAGCGCACGCCTGTAGTTCCAGCTACTTGGAAGACTGAGGCAGAAGGATTACCGGAGCCCAGCAAGTCGAGGCTGTGGTGGCCGGGAGCGGCCACTGTACTTCAGTCTGGGTGATGGAGTGAGACTCCAACTCAAAATAAATAAATAAATAAAGAAGATATTTAGTTCATTTTGTACACTTTATAACTTGATGAGGACCTTCCAACCTACTGTGAGCAGTATATACAACTTATTCTGTGTGATGTAAATATAACACTCAAAATTGTACATGCCTGTGTTGATGCCCAAATTTAGACTGTATCATTAACAAAAATAGTGTGTACATTGGCAGAGTGGATTTCATTTCATTTTTTTTCTCAAACTTAATGTATTCGAGAATATTTCTGTGTTACAAATTTTCTTATTGCATAATTCTAGTTGTCAGCTGGATCCTGGCTAATTTTTTTGATTTATTGTAGAAATGAGATCTTGCCAAGTTGCCTGGGGCAGTCTCATACCCGTGGGTTTCATCCTCTCACCTCAGCCTCCCAAAGTGCTGGGATTATAGTCATGGGCCACTGCACCCAAACATAGATATTTAATTTTTTCCAAACCGACATCTATCTATATCTTGCCTGAAATTTTTAAAAAACTTTTCAACCTGTATTGATAAAATACATTTTACAGTGAATAACTGGAGGTAAAATAAGTGGATCCATTTTTTTGGAAGGGTATAAAACCAGGAAGAAGAGGAACTGACACAGAGACAAGCCTGAATCAACTGTCAAGTCAGGCCATCCTATGACTTGGGATGTCATCTTTGCAGTCCTGCTAACTGAAGTGCCTGATGACTACACTCTCAGGAGACACTGAAATTGCTTTCCCGTGTGCCTGAGAGGCTTCATGTAGGTTCTTAGACCTTTTCACTATGTGAAATATTTTATAATTTGGGATTTTTTTTTTTTTTTTTTGAGTTGGAGTCTCACTGTCGTCCCAACTGGAGTGCAGTGGGCGCTCCCAACCACCGCAGCCTCGACTTGCTGGGTTCAGGCGATCCTTCCGCCTCAGCCTTCCAAGTAACCAGAACTACAGGCACATACTACCACGCCCAGCTAATTTTTAGATTTATTGTTCAGCTGAGGTCTCGCCAAGTTGCCCGGGCGAGTCTCAAGCCCGTGGGCTCAGGCAATCCACTCACCTCGGCCTCCCAATGCGCTGGGATTACAGGCTCATCACTGAACCCAGCCAATTTGGAATTTTTTTATTCCTTTCACAAGTGAAACTTAATCCAGAATGAAAGTACGGACTCCAAGAAACTTAGAAAAAACTTAGTTTACATTTTGCCTCAGCATCACCATTTTTCCTTAGACTGACATGCTTTGAATCAAGCATAGGTTAAACATAGTTAATTTCCAATAAGCAGGTTTTAGGAGGCATTAAGACATTTTAAGATTACATTTTTTTGCAGGCCAAGAGGCAGTCTACCTCATTCCCCTCAATAAATCTCCATCAGATGTAAAACCAGAGCAAACCAACAACCCAACCTTTCAAATCAAGGTTTACATACTAATCTCTAGGAAACTTTCAGGTTCCTTGTTAAGGGGGAATCAAAGGTCACCTCTTCGCTGGCTGAGGCCATAGAAATTCTAGTAAGACCACTTTTTGATCAAGAAGTTTGTGGATTTCAAGCAACTCATAAGTCTCTTGTTGGAAAACCCCTTTCCCTTGACTCCTCCTGTGTAGCCCATCACCTGAGGGCATGAGATGCTAATGTCTGGCAACCAGCAAAATATAAAACTCATGTGGCTACAGTCTACATCAAAGACCCATGGCCCTGGACAGTCCTGTAGGCTTAAACCCCTTTTCCCAAAGACCTTTAAAAATCCCAATTCTTGGCCATTCCACACCTCAATTTTCTCTATCTGCACCCTTTTCAATGTGTGAAAGGTGGTTATTAAAATTTGCTTCTTTTTACTTTCTCCTTTGTTGCAATCTTTCATTATTCCCATGACAATGGTCCACCTCACCACAGTTTACACTTTCACAGAGGACAGGAATCATTTCTGTCTTTTCCCCTCAATACGAGCAATGTATGGAAAATGCAAAGAAACCACTCACCTAATCAACTTAAATGTATTTCCTATACATTTTTATCTTGGAAGAAGACAAATCTTTGACTAAAACAACAGCGAATGTAACCAGGAAGTTTCAAAATAAGGCAGGGTAGCTAACACAAGTAAGACATAGATAAATTTCCCATAGGCTGCATTTAGGTAGCATTCAGACATTTTATTGTAGACCAATTTGGCAACCTTTCCAAATTTTGGCATATCTTAAAAAAACCTCATAATATGTAAGACTAGGACAACTCCATAATAATAAACACTAACAATCTTTCAGGACAGGTGCGGTGGCTCACGTCCATGATCCCAGCACATTGAGAGGAGGAGATGACAGGATTTCCTGAGCATATAGTTTCCAAAATAGCTGCAGCAACTTGGTGAGCCCTCATCTCTCCAATAAATAAAAAAAATGGTGAAACATGCTGGTGCACACTTGTGGTTCCAGCTACTTGGAAGGCAGAAGTGGTAGGTTCACTAGTAGGTTGAGGGGGCAGTGGCCATGAGTGTGCCATTGCTCTACAGCCAGGGGAAACAGTGAGACTCATACTAAAAAAAAATAAAAGCTGGGCTCGATAACTCAAGCTGTAATCCCAGCACTTTGGGAGGCCAAGGCAAGAGGATTGTGTGAACCTGCGGTTTTGAGGCAAGCCCAGACAATTTGGTGAGACCTCGTCTCTACAATAAATAAAAAATTAGCCAGGTGTGGTAGCACATGTCTGTCATTCACATAACACAGGAGGTGGCCACAAAATTTTTGATTAATACATTATGTGAGCCGAGTTCGGTGGCTCAGTCTGTAATCCAGCACTTTGGGAGGCTGAGGTGAGTGGATTGCCTGAGCCCGCGGTTTCAAGACCCGCCTGGGCAACTTGGCAAGACCTCATCTCTACAATAAATCAAAAATCAGCTGGGCACACCTGTAGTTTCAGCTACTTGTAAGGCTGAGGTGGAAGGATCGCTGGAGTTCAACAGGTTGAGGCTGCGGTGGCCAGTAGCGGGTACTTCACTTCAGTCTGGGTGACAGAGTGAGACTCCAACTCAAAAAAAAAAAAAAAAAATACACACGGGTCTCGAACCTGTGGACTCAGGCAATCCACTGACCTCAGTTTCCCAAAGTATGGTATTGCAGGCTGAGCCACCGAGCCCAGCAAATTACATGTATTTTATGAGTCTGAGTATCACTCCATAACCCAGGCAGGCGTGAAGTGTCTCCACAGAGCTTATCACCATCTTGACCTCCTGAGCTCAACAGATTCTTCCTTCTCAGGCTCCCAAGAATCTGAAACTACAAGCATGTACGACCACTCTTGGCTAAATTGTATCAACTTTTATAACTACATGCATGTGCTATGTTGTCCAGGTTAGCCTCACATTTCTGGGCTCAAGCAATCCTCTCCCCTCTCTCCCTCCCACCACTGACCTGGACAAAAAGTACACAAAACCCAGGAGGGGTCTTGGCCCTCATCTTCTCGGTTGCAATGGTCCTCTAAATAAGGTCACAGCCCTTGTTCCAACTCGTCTTGACTTTTGCTGTCCCACCAGGCAGAACCAAGTTTGAACCTGATGAAAAAATGCCAACGATCCTTGAAAGGACAGACGGAGAGTGGGAAGTCATTTTTATCTTGTTCTGAAACCCTGACACAATGATGAGAAAGTAGAACCTATGCTTTTGGACAAATGCATACTTTAGGTATAATTAACTTTATCGACTTTGTCTTTTCAGAAAAAGACTTTCATGTATCTAAGGGATGTTATAGTGGCAATCAAGTTTGCCTAGAGTAAAGGGAATTTCCAAGACCTAAGACATCATGCATTGGGCAAGGACTGTAAAAGTCATGAAACCTGTAATTACAAAAGTTATAAACGCTCAGAATGAGAGCAGGTGGGGATTCGATCTTACAATAAATTGTGCACTATCTACAGGGAAAGCCAAGGATCCCCCAAAACTACTCACTGGGAATGCCTAGGAGATAAGGGGAGGTGCACCCTCCACTAGCCCTAAGGAATGTCATTTGGGAAGGTGCAGGAGAATTAGAATACTTGTCACGCCCGAGTCTATGAATATATGGACAGAAATTAATGGGTCTCTGTGTCACAGGATCTTCAAGACATCCACAGGTGGTCAATAAGGAAGTCACGGCAGTCACATGCAACATCTCCAAGAAAAGAATTTAAGCCAGGACTCTGGGGGGCAACAAGGCCACATTCACCTAGAGTGTAGGCCCACACCCTGTCTGTGGGGGGTGAATTTTCTTAAATAAATCTTTTCTTCTCTCGCCTGTGTGTTGCAATTCTTTGCAATTTACTCAGATCTCTGGGTTTCAAGCGCGCACCTCCGGCTTGCCAGCCCCGGCGGTGCTGCGCCCCTGGCTCCATCCATTTTCCCTCACCCTGTCCAGTATCCTAGCAACCCTGATGACTTGGTCTAGGGATTACCAACTGAATATACCAGATCAGGCGACTGTGGGGCTGTCATCCACTGCCACCTGCTCATGGCCGGCTTCCCCCGCCTCTTCTTCAAGCCTTTACCACCAGGCCCTCCAGAGACCCCAGTCTACAAGCCCTGACTGGGACTTAGGGATTCACGATCCGCTGTTGGCCCAAGGGAACCCCTTAACACTGTGCTGGAACCTCCGTTTACCTTGTAGGAGGAGAGAGGTACGGGGCAAGAACCACAACTTCTTCCCCCAGGGGCCCCCACGCAGGTCAGACCCCCCACGACACTCCTGGGTCTCACACATACATACTGGAGAAGCCTCCAGTAGAGCGAGGTCGCCATGGAGACAGGACGCTGGGGACCGAACCAGACCCACCCTGTGAAGAGGGGACCGGGGCCGAGCCGCCGGCGGGCACAGGTCCAGGATCAGAAGTGAGGGGGAGGACGGTCGGCCACAACCGGGTCATCCGTGTCCATCCTGCCTCTCGCTCTCGCACCCACACCCATACTCACCATCTCCTGGGTTCTGGGTGACCCAGCATCTTCTTTACTGACTCCCCCGACCTGCATCTCACAGGGCGAAAAAGGAAGAAGCAAAGACATGCCACGGTTTCCGAGATGATTCGGCACGTACGTAGGACCAAAAAACAAAAGGCCCGGTCAGAACCCAGAAGCCACCACCTCACTTTAATCTCCTTTCTGATTGGACATCTTCTGAACTAGCATCCGCTGATAGGATAAGGCGACAGTTCACCACCCCTCTGATCTTGAATGACAGCAGATGTGATCCATCGGGGCTGGGGGAGAAAGAAAAAAGAAAAGCATGTTTTTTTCTTGTAGCATTTTGAGGTTAAGTTGCCTCCCTGCACCGGAAGTTGGGGGGAGGAGCAGAATGTGGGGTGCATTGCAGAGCATGCTGGGAACTGTAGTACAAGAAAGAGGCCTGGTGACTCGATCATTGGACTGCAGGACTCCATCCCAATCTGCGAAGGCAGCAAAACACTTCGATGTACCCTGTGAGCAGTTTCAAGGGAGCCCATATTCTTTGCCCTGCTGGGGAAATCCACATCCACCAGTGACATGTTGGACAAACTTGAAAGACGGTGGAGCGCAGTGAGACTCAACACCCTTTAAGGTCAAGAGATTTAATGGGGGTGAGCACGGTGGCTACAGAACCTGAGAATCAGATTGCAGCATGGAGTCAGGGGTGTGGCAGGTTTTACAGAAATTTAAAGCCACCTGTTGGTTACCTATTGGTCAGCAGGTGAGGTATTTTTGGGATTGGCAGGGGGTTTCACGGGCACGGGAACGGTGGGCTTTGTTGTGGAAGAAAAACCCGGAGAGCCGTGTCCGAGCCTCCATGTAAGTTTGTCCGGGCACCTTCTTAGGTGGGAACGCCATTTTAGGTGGGGCCACGCCTAGGCTTAGCCTTTGGAGGGAGCGAGTTCCTCGTGACTGGCTGACTTTCATTCCCACCTCTTTGGTTAAGTGATAAAGGGGCGGAGTTGATCAATCTGGCTACTTCCTGCTGGCAGAGGACGTTGCGGGGTGAGGTGGGTGAAAGAACCAGCCACATGAGGCCCCATAAGAAGGCACCGAAAGAAAAAATTTCGCTGGGGTGGAAGTCTTGGAAGGTGCCCTGGAAGTAGAAGAATGCAAGTTGGTCCGGCCAGTCGTCGAGTGGACACGGGAAAGGGAGGAGCCATTTGTCACGAAGAAGATGGTCAAGGAACGCTGAAAACCTGAGTTGGAGGTAATAAGGCCTGAAAG
>NW_007012697.1:0-2255 GCF_000164805.1 Carlito syrichta
TTTGCCGTGGGTCATGGGTGTGGAGTGTGGAGGCCGGCCCATCTGTGATGCATTGGTAAAGACACAGGACAGACATGCCAATGGCCACCTTTGAAAACTCTTTCGAATGACAGGTGGGATACTGCCTGTTCTCTCTCCATCCTTGAGGGTGACTCCTCTCCTGGGTGGCAGGGGTGGTGGTGGTGGTGGTGCTAGTGATTATTATTATTTGGAGCCAGAATCCTGCTCTGTCACCCAGGACCGAGTGCAGGGGCAAATTCACGGCTACCACATACTCCACCTGCTGAGGTCAGGTCATCCTTCTACCTCAGCCCCCTGAGTGGCTGGAACCACAGGCCTGCACCACCATGCCAGGCTAATCATTGGATTTATTTTTGATGCCTGAAACGAAGTCTTGCCCAGTGTCCCGGGCTGGTCTCAAACCCACAGGCTCTGGCCGTCCACTCACCTCAACCTCTGAAGGACAGGGATGCCAGGCTGAGCACCTGAGCTTGGCCTGTGGTTGTGGTGGTGGTGGCTGGTATTATTATTCTGAGTTGGAATCTTGCTCTGTCACTCAGGCTGGAGCACAGGGACCCACTCTCAACCACCGCAGCCTCCACATACTGGACTCCAGTCATCCTTCCACCATGGTCTCATGAGTGGCCCAAACGACAGGCGTGAGCCAACATGCTCAGCTCATTTTTTGGCTTCTTGTAGGGACAAGGTCTTGTCAAGATGCCTGGGCTGGTATTGAACCCAGGGGCTCAGGCCATCCTCTCTCCTCGGCCTCCCAAAGCACCAGGGTGATAGCTGTAAGCCTCCATGCCTGGCCTTCACACCCCACTCTGGGTCCCATTGAGGCCCTCTCCCTTCAGAAGACCTGGGGCCAAAAGAGACAGCAGCTGGAGTCACCCACCAAGCCCAGCCCAGGGGAGCACCTGGTACAGGAGCGTGTCTCCCATGGGGCTTCCACCCCTCAGCCTGCCTCGATTCCCAGTGTAGACCTTCAAGCTCCTCCCAGGGTCTGCCTCAGGGACAGGGAGAGCATGACTCAAAACATAGGGAGGGTCAATCATACAACTCACGCCTGTCTCCTCAGCACTTGGGGAGGCCGATATGGAAAGATGGTTGTAGCCCAGGACCTGAGACCAGGCTGGAAACCATAGCAAGCTCCCATCTTGACCCCTAGTCAAACCCAGAAAACCTTCGGTGAGGGCAGACTTCAGCGGGCGGATTGCCTCAGGACCAGAGTTCAAGACCAGGCAGGAAGTCCAGGATGTCAACCAAATGGAAAGCCTGTGATCTCAGCAGTTTGGGAGGACCAGGCTGAGAGGATGGCCCGATTTGGGGGTTTTGAGAGCAGCCAGGGATACCAAGTGGCAAAACAAAAGAGAGGTAAATAGAGACAGAATGAAAGAAAGAATACCTTAGTCAACAAAGAAATGTATTCTCCTGCAAACATTATGCCCACAGTCCTTCCCTCCCCGCCCCCCATGTACAAGGGTCCTCCAAACTTGGCACCTTTCAGCCCAAACCCCCACCCAATGGCTGCCACTTCTTTGGTGTAGGAGTTTGCGAGGATACCTTGCCGGGTTCCCACTGCTTCTCATCTCTGAGGTGAGAAATGTGCTCCAGGCAGGCTAGCCCTCTGACCCAGCAATGAGGACATTACACCAAGAAAGGCCGTGGAAACATCCCTCACCCAGCAACAATTCTTTACACCCAGTTCCATTTTTTCTGGCTCTAAAGTCAGTCGCCCTTTGAACACACAACATACAGTTGAGAATCTCTGTACGATTCTGATGTTTTTGGAGATAGGGTCTGGTTCTCTGACCACCATCCTTCACCGCCAGCCTTGAAATTGCAGGTTCCAGTGATACCCCCGCCTCAGCCTCTCAAGTGGCAAGGACGATGAGCACCATGAGCCCAGATCACCTGTTTGGATGGGTGTGGAGATGGGGTCTCTGTGTGTGGCCCGGCCTGTCCTTGAGCTCCTGGGCTCCAGTCATCCTCCCACATCACCCTCCCAGAGCACTGGGATTCCAGGCCTGGACCACTGCAGCTGGTCTTCTGATTTATTTTCAATGAAGGTTCGAGGCCAGCCTTGGGGGCTCAACCTAATCATCCCAGTGCTTTGGAAGGCTGAAGCCAGTGGCCAGCCACAGCCTGTGTGTCTGAAACATGCCCGGGCAACTCAGTGAGACTTCATCTCTACCCTCCTTCCTAAATGAGTCACGTATGGTGGCACATACCTGTGGTTCCGGCTCCCCAGA
>NW_007012698.1:0-743 GCF_000164805.1 Carlito syrichta
GTCAGTTAGCTAGCTATGCAGTTAACTATTATGTCAGCTGGCTAGCTAGGTAGCTAGCTAGTCAGCTAACTATTTAAGTCAGCTGGCTAGCTAGGTAGCTAGCTAGTTAAGTCAGCTAGTTAAGTCAGCTTGCTAGCCAGGTGGCTAGTTAGGAAGCGAGCTAGTTAAATCAGTTGGCTAACCAGCTGGCTATCTGGATAATTCAGCAAGTTAAAAGAGATGGCAAGCCAACAACAAGGTAGGTAGCTAGCTAGTTAAGTCAGCTAGATAGCTACCTGGGTAACTAGTAACGTCAGTGAGTTAAGTCATCTGGCTAGCAAACTGGCTGGCAGGGTAATTCAGCTAGTTTAGACAGCTGTCTACCCAACTGGCTAGTTAGGTAGCTAGCTAGATAAGTCAGCTTCCTACCCAGCAGGCTAGCAGTTTAAGTCACCTAGTTATGTCAACTGATTAGCCTGCTGGCTAAGTATGTAGCTAGTTAGTTAAATGTGCTGGCTACCTAGCTTGCTAGCTTAAGTCAGCTAGGTAAATCAGCTGGCTAGCCAACTGTTTAAATAGGGAGCCAGGTAGTTAAATCAGCTGGCTAGGCAGCTGACTAGCTGTTTAAGTCAACTAGTTAAGTCAGCTGTCAACCAGTTGGGTAACTAGTTAAGACAGCACATTAAGTCAGTTGGGTATCCAGCTGGTTAGCTAGTTAAAAAGCTAGTCAGTCAGATGGCTATCCATCTGGCTAGGTAGTTATT
>NW_007012699.1:0-773 GCF_000164805.1 Carlito syrichta
ACAGACAATTTGCAGAAAAGGTAAAATACACACAAAATTTATTGATTAAGTTTGCCATCCAATATGGGTGTGGTTTATGGCACCACCAATTATAATAGTAACATCAAAGACCACTGATCACAGATCACCCTAACAGATATAATACTTTTAAAGACTGAAATATTGTGAGAATTACCAAAACGCAAGCACAGATTTTTGTAAAAATGTGCCAAAAGACTTTTCCTACACAGGGTTGTTACAACCTTCAAATTGTGAAAAATGCAGTACCTGCAAAGCACAATAAAATGAAAGATGTCCATATATATTTTTTGATTTGCCTTTAGTATCTCTTTTATATTTGTAATATGAACTCTGAATTTTTCAGTGTTCCTATAAATTGGATAGGAATAATCCCATTACAATTCTAAAGGACAGTTTATTAAATCTTAAACTTTTCAGATATTTTAACCACTATGTTCAGATCATGCAACTCTCTTGTTTTCTTATTTTCTCTCATCGTTATTGTCTAACTCGATAGTTCCTTGAATTAACCATTGTATTCTAATTTCACAGCCTTTTCCTATTTTCTTTCTGTATTGGCATAGGCCAATAAGCCAATTACCTCAATCTCTAAGTGAATCATCATTCATGCCAGACATTCACGCAGCAGAAATATAATTATAGCCCCATCAGGGGATTTTCAGTCAAATGTCAGATGAATTCTTAGGGCTAACTCACCATATAAATAATGGAATAAATCTAGCATACACACACCAAAACACATTAGAGGATAA
>NW_007012700.1:0-774 GCF_000164805.1 Carlito syrichta
CAATCCTCTCGCCAAAGTACTGGGATTATGGGTTGAGCCACCGCACCCAGCCAAGCTGTTTCTTAAAAGAATTCTAGCCTTCATTTTAATTTTTGCCACTCTTCTCAAAAGAAAAAATGATGTTCTAATCTTTGAAAGTTATTCTGATGGTTTAGAATGCCATATCCCTTTACTAAAGATTTACTAAACATCCCTTTTATCCCTTTAATAAACACCCCTTGGGGAGGTGAATCTTTTCTTTCTCTCTCTCTGTCTCTAATTTACTTTTAAAATAAACTGTTTTCTAATCTAAAAAAAAAAAGATTTTGAGACTGGGCATGCCTAAAACCCCAGCACTTTGGGAGACCAAAGCGGGAGGACTGTTTGAGTCCAGGAGTTCGAGACCAGCCTAAGTAACACAGTTGAGATCTCATCTCTCAAACATAAATAAATAAATAAAAAGTAGTTTGGCATGGTAGCACAGGATTGTAGTTTCAGCTACTCGGGAGGCTAGGGCAGAAGAATTGCCCGAGCCCAGGAAATAAAGGCTGCAGTGGGCTGTGATTGTGCCACTGCACTCTAGCCAGGGCAACAGAGTGCGACCCCCAACTCAAAAAAATTAAAAATAAGTAAAGATTTTGAAAAGTTTGGGATCTCTATGAAATGGTACGTTTTCCATTTAAAATAGGGGAGAAACTGAGGTGAAAAAAAGAAAACGGGCAAATTTGAAGAGTGAGAAAGAACTGTTACTACACCCTGTCATGTGCTTGCATCCTTCGAAAACCCCACGTCTGA
>NW_007012701.1:0-770 GCF_000164805.1 Carlito syrichta
CTAAGATCGACCACATAATTGGACACAAATCAAGTATAAGCAAATTTAAAAGGACTGAAATTCTACCATGCACCTTCTCGGACCACAGTAGAATAAAAATAAACATTGACACCAACAAAGTCCCCCCAAAACCCACAAAGACATGGACACTAAACAGCATGATGCTAAATAACTCCTGGGTCAATGATGACATCAAAATAGAGATCAAAAGATACCTGGAAACAAATGAAAATAAAGAAACATCTTACCAAAATCTCTGGGATGCCTTAAAAGCTGTAATAAGAGGGGAATTTATATCCCTACAAACACACATGAGGAAAATGGAAGGAACAGAAATTGACAACCTAACAAGCCACCTAAAGAAGCTGGAAAAGCAAGACCACAAAAACCCTAATTTCAGCAGAAGAATCCAGATCACCAAAATAAAAGCCCAAATCCAGGACATAGAAGACAAAAAGATAATACAAAAAATCAATGAAACAAAAAACTGGTTCTTCGAAAGGGTAAACAAGATTGATGGTCCCCTAGCTAGACTGACCAAGAAAAAACGAGAAATAAACCAAATAAGCACAATCAGAAACACAAAAGATGAAGTCACATCTGACCCTGAAGAAATACAAAAGATCATTAGAGACTACTACGTACACTTGTATGGAAACAAACTTGAAAACCAGAAGGAAATGGAAGACTTCTGACATCACACAACCTACCTAGGTTGGAACAAGAAGAAATTGAGACCCTAAATAGACCAATAACAATCAAGGAAATCG
>NW_007012702.1:0-616 GCF_000164805.1 Carlito syrichta
CCAGCATGCCAACTAGCTACCCGAGCTATCTAATTGGCCAACTCATCAGTAAACTAGTTGACCCAGTTAACTAGTCGGCCGACTAATCGGCCAACTTGTTAAGCCAGATAACAAGTCGGCCGAGTAGTCAGCCAATGTGTTAAACCAGCTAAATAGTCGGCTGACTCATCAGCAAACAAGTTAAGTCACCTAACTAACTCTTAATCTAACTAGTTGAGTCAGCTATTTACTCGTTTACCTACTAGATAAAACAGTTAGCTAACTCATTATCCAACTCATTAAAACAGATAACTATGTCATTAGCCAACAAGTTAAGTCAACTAAGTCTGCTAGCTAAACAGCAAGCCAGTGGGCTATGTATGTATGTATGTATGTAGGTAGGTATGTATGTATATAGGTATGTATGTATGTAGGTATGTATGTATGTAGGTAGCTAGTTAAGTCATCTGGCTACCCATCAGGTGTCTTGTTATGTCAGCTACTTAAGTCAGCTGGTTATCCAGCTGTACAGATAGTTAATTCAGCTAGTTTAGTCACTTGGCTGACCAGTTGCCTAGCTCGTTTATCAAGTAGTTAAGTCAGTCTGGTTACCAGCTTCCTAGCTTGTTTAGTCACC
>NW_007012702.1:2175-2945 GCF_000164805.1 Carlito syrichta
CAGCTGAGCAGTCAGCTTACTCACTGACCGACTAGTTAAATCAGCTAACCAGTCAGCCAACTAACTGGTCAACTAGTTATATCAGCTAACCTGTCAGCAGACTAGTTGGCCAACTTGTCAGCTGAGAAGTTAGCTCAGTTGTCTAATTGGCCGACTAGTTAGGCCAGGAAACTAGTCAGCAAACTAGTCGGATGAATTAACTAGTTGTCAGGAATCCAGCCAGACAACTAGTTAACCGTGCTAACTAGTGGGCCAACTCGTCAGTGAACTTGTTGATCCTGCTAATTAGTAGGCCAACTAGTAGGCCACCTTGTTAAGCCAGTTGACAAGTGGGCCTAGGAATCAGTCAACCTGTTAAACCAGCTAACTAGTCAGCCGACTCATCAGCCAACAGGTTAAGTCACCTAGCTAACTCATAAACCAACAAATTAAGTCAGCTAGTTAACTCGATTTGCAACTAGTTAGGGCAGTTAGCTCACTGGTTAACCAACTCATTGTCAGCCAGCTATCTCATTTGACAACTAGTTAAGTCAGCTAGCTAAGTCTGCTAGCTAACCAGCTAGCAAGCTAGTTCAGCTAGCTCACTAGGTAGCTAACTAAGTCAGGTAATTAAGTCTGCTACCTAACGAGTTAGGTAATTACATAAGTCAGCTAGTTATTCAGCAAGTTAAATAATTTGCTAACTATTTAATTCAGTAAGTAAGTCAGCTAGCTAAATAGTAAGTCCAGTCAGTTAAGTCACAAAAATACGGAGTTAGGTCAGCTAGCTA
>NW_007012703.1:0-4147 GCF_000164805.1 Carlito syrichta
TCCTGATAATTCTATGAAGCAAAAGGCCTTGCCACATTCTTCACATCGGTAAGGTTTCTCTCTCGTATGGATCTTCATATGTCTAGCAAGTGTTGCATTAGAAGAAAAGGGTTTGCCACATTCTGCACATTTGTAAGGCTTCTCCCCAGTATGGATCACCATATATTGATTAAGGTGTGAATGAGAGCAAAAGGCTTTGCCACATTCTTCACATTTGTAGGGTTTCTCTCCAGTATGGACCACCATATGTTGAGTAAGGTGTGAACGAGAGAGAAATGCTTTGCCACATTCTTCACATTCGTAGTATTTTTCTCCAGTATGGATGGTCTTATGTCCAGCAAATCCATTCTGAGAGCAAAAGGCCTTGCCACATTCTTCGCACTTGTAAGGTTTTTCTCCAGTATGGATTCTCTGATGTTGTATAAGGTCCAAGTACAAATTAAAGGCTTTGCCACATTCTTCACATTTGTAACATTTCTCTTCATCATGGAGGGCCTTATGTCCAGTAAATCCTCCACAAGAGTGAAAGGCCTTGCCTCATTCTTCACATTGGTAGGGTTTTTCTCCAGTATGAATTCTCTGATGTTCTATTAAGTCTTGAGTAAGGATGAATGGTTTTGCCACATTCTTTACATTTGTAGGGTGTCTCTCCACTATGGGCCACTGTATGTCGAGTAAGATGTGAATGAGAGTTAAAGGCTTTTCCACATTCCTCACAATTGTAGGGTTTCTCTGCAGCATGGATCACCGAATGTTGCATAAGGCGTGAATGAATGTGAAAGGCTCTGCCACATTCTTCACATTTGTAGTGCTTCTCTCTAGAATGAATCATTTTATGTCGAGTAAGTTCTGAATGATAGTGAAAGGCTTTCCCACATTCTTCATTTTTAAAAGGTCTCTGCCGGGCTCGGTGGCTCAGCCTGTAATCCCGTGCCTTTGGGAGGCTGAGGTGAGTGGATTGCCTGAGCCTCCGGGTTCGAGACCCACCTGGGCAGCGAGACCTCATCTCTACAACAAATCAAAAAATCAGCCGGGCATGGTATCGCATGCCTGTAATTCCGGCTACTTGGAAGGCTGAGGCAGAAAGATGACCAGAGCCCAGCAGGTCGAGGCTGTGGTGGCCGGGAGCGGCCACTGCACTCCAGTCTGGATGACAGTGTGAGACGCCAACTCAAAAAAAAAAAAAAAGGTCTCTCTGCAATATGGATTCTTTCATGTCTATTTAGACAAGATGATTTCCGAAGCACTTTCCCATCTACATTTTGCACATTTTCCTCTAATATTCTTTTGATGTTGGCTACATTTTGAGGACTGGTTATATATTTTTGCCATATTCATGTTCGGAAGCCACTTCAGAAATATGGACATTCTGGTGGATAATAAAATGGGAGTGTTGATGAAGGACTTTCCCACATTTGTTACATTTGTGATGGTTATATGCAATAGAACATCCTATCTGCCCTTCACTCTCATGGACACTTTCCCAAGGTTTTTTTAACTGTAAGTTCATGGTGCCTTTGTAACTGACACTTCTATGTTCTTCTCTGACAAAAGAACTTCAGTGTAGTGAGAAGTCAGAGGTAAAAATAGTGAAAATGAAATTTATTCCACATATTAGGTTCAGGTGAATATCCTTTGAAAATCAAACATAATGTTACACCATGTTAAAGGCATTAACATGATGGCAAGTAAAAATCACGTTTCCATTTCTTCATAAATATACCCACAATATAAAATAAAAAAATAAAGAAAATACTTACCACATTGTCTTTGTGAGAATCCAAAAAACTGCTAAGACTTTGCAGAATCCCTGGTAAGTACAACGTTAAAAAGAGTAACATGGAAGAAGTTTAGGAATTTTGCGACCATAATGTCTCTTTACAATATAGCATGATGCAATCACATGAAACCTTCTAACTCTTGAGGCTTAGTGGCTCAGTCTGTAATCCCAGCACTTTGGGTGCCCGAGGTGGGTGGACTGTCTGAGCCTGCGGTTTCAAGGTCAACCCAGACATCTTGGTGAGAACATATCTCTACAATAAATAAAAAAATAGCTGGATGTGGTAGCATGCACCTGTGGTTCTGAATACTTGGAAGGGTGAGACGGAAGGGTCATTGAAGCCCAGCAGTCAAGGCTGCAGTTTCCGGGAGCATGTCACCACACTACAGTCTAGGCAACAAAATGAGACTCCAACACACACACACACAAAAAGTCAAAAAGAGGAATAATTATTTATCCACTGAGGACATACACATTGCCAAGAAGTATATGAAATGGCACTAAACATCACCAATAGAAGCAAGTTCAATTCAACATAATGATGACATATTGTCCCACGCCTTTGAGGATAGCTGATATCAACCAGAAGAGAAAACTTTGTTAAAGATGTGAAGAAAAAGAAATCCCGTATACTGTTGGTGAGTTTAAAATTGGTAAAGTCATTATCAACATTCTTTTAAAAATAAACTGCCACAAAACAGAGAAATCCCTTTTCTGGGTATATAAGAAAACAAAATAAAATCAGTAGCTCAAAGAAATATCTGCACCCATACGTTCATTGCAACATTTGTCAAAATGACCAAGCTTGAAAACAACCTAGATATTTGTGGATTCTGTGTTGAGTAGGAAAATATTGTATATATACAAAATAGCATATAATTCAGCCATAAAAACTATTAAAGAATCGTGTAATTTCAACCTTATGGATGCAACTGTAAGATATTATGCTATGTTAAGTAAACCAGGTGCACACATGCACAAATACTTCATGAAGCCGGGCATAATGGTTCAAGCCTATAATCCAAGCACTTGGTGAGGCAAAGCTAGAAGATTGCCTGAGCTCAGTGGTTCAAGACCAGACTGGGTAACTTGGAGAGACCTCACAGATACAATAAAACAAAGAATAAGCTGGGTGTGGTAGTGCACACCTGTAGTTCCTGCTGCTTGGAAGCATGAGGCAAAAGGATCACCTGAGCCCAACAGATTGTGGCAGTAGTGGCCATTAGCATGCTACTGTACTCCAGCCTGAGTAATGGTGTGAGACTCCAACTCAGCAAGAAAAAATTGCTCCATGATCTCACTCATGTGTGGAATCAAAAGATTGTATTCATAGAGGAAGAAAGTAAAATGGTGGCCACCAGTACCTGCAGGTGGGCAAAATGGGAGATGTTTTTCAATGGTGACAAAATTTCAATTATCACTGAGTTTTAGGGAAATAACATATAACGTAGTGACTTACGACATTATGTGTTCTCCTTACACAACATAGAAATGGCAGCTATAATATGTTATTGATATGTTCATTAGCATAATTGGAATCATTGCTTCACAATGTATAGTCATATCAAATTTTTACATTATCCCCAATATATAGTTATACATTTCTTATCTATGTATAAAAAAATCGGATGTTAAAGACACATATTTAAGCACATGTACATGGGGATACATATGTAAACTAGTCCTAGTCATCACATTAAAGAAAACAAAATTATAAAATAAGAGTTATAGCCGGGCTCGGTGGCTCAGCCTGTAATCCCGCACCGTTGTGAGGCTGAAGTGAGTGGATTGCTTGAGCGCGCAGGTTCGAGACCCACCCAGGCAACTTGGCGAGACCTTATCTCTACAATAAATTTTAAAAATTAGCTGGGCATGGTAGCGCGTAACTATAGTTCCAGCTACTTGGAAGGCTGAGGCGGAAGGATCACCGGAGCCCAGCAGGTCAAGGCTGCGGTGGCTGAGAGCGGCCACTGCACTCCAGTTTGGGAGACAGAGTGAGACTCCAAGTCAAATTAAAAAAAAAAAAAGAGTTATTAAGAAATAAGTTTAATATGTTTACCAATACTCAACATGATATACTAGAGAATTTGAATATATAGAAATAAATTACCTATCTCAGTTCATAAAAAAAGAAAAATTAAAGTAAAATAAAATATCTTCTATCAAGAGAGATAATTTTTGTTCTGGTAGAATTATGGAGTATGAATTTATATAAAATCACATTGCAAACCTCCCTAGGATAGAATCTCATTAAGTTGAAAGCATATGAAATCTGTCTTTAGTTCTTAAAATTTCTCAAATATCAAAATCACTACTCTCACTTATTTCCACATGATGTAAAAAGAAAACAAAAAATACTTTGACATG
>NW_007012704.1:0-756 GCF_000164805.1 Carlito syrichta
CTAGGATGACCTTTAGAAAAGTATTTTTCTAACATTTCTCAGTTGTTATTATATAGAGAGATATATAGATATGTATATACGTATATATCTATATATGTATCACACTGAAATCCCAGCCGTTTAATTTTCATGTTGTTTTTCAAAATGAGAAGTGCATTATGGATATAAAATACGTTGTTGTATAAAATAAGTGTTTCACTTTATAAATATAATTTGGATTTTGGATATGAATATGAATACTATCTATGAATATCTGCTTCTCTTCCCATCAAGGTTCATTCTTTTCAAAGTTACTTTACTCAGGCATTTTTTGCTTTTATATTTATTGAATTAAGTAATTATTTTCAGGTAGTTAAATTTATTGTTCACTACAAAATAAAAAAAAAACAGTTATGGCAGTGCATAGTGTTCTTCAAGGTTTGTGTCATCATTTTGGGTAGCCTCTGACCTAGATGAGAGCCCTCAACTTGCAGATATATAATGTGCATCCCCAGCAAAATTGTCCATAAGAATAACTTCATTATTCTGGGAAGCTAGATCTATAAAATATGTAAAATGTAGAAGTGTTCTGCCTATACAATTTCTGGTAAGTACAGCATGACTAAGTGATAAAACCTGAGTCAACTTCAGTTGGAGCATACCTTTCTAAAAAGTGTATTGTGGCATGAAGGCAAAAAGAATTATAGTGAGCAAAGATGTTTTGCTCCAATACAAAATAATTTTGTATTGTGGATCTATATAGTTCTGCCTTGACTA
>NW_007012705.1:0-1114 GCF_000164805.1 Carlito syrichta
CGTGGGTAGTCTGATACTACCTGCCTTATTAGTGTCATCTGATACTACTTGCCTTATTAGTGTCGTCTGATACTACTTGCCTTATTAGTGTCATCTGATACTACTTGCCTTTTTATTGCCATCTGCTACTATTTGCCTTGTTAGTGTTGTTTGATACTAAATACCTTTTTAGTGTCCTCTGATACTTACCGTATTAGTGTCGTGAGATACTACTTGGCATATTAGTGTCGTGTGATACTACTTGCCTTATTAGTGTCGTCTGATACTACTTGACTTCCTAGTGTCATCTGCACTACTTGCCTTACTACTGTCGTCTGATACTACTAGTCTTATTAGTGTCCTCTGATACTACTTGGCTTAATAGTGTCGTCTGATACTACTTGCCTTATTAATGTCATCTGATACTAATTGCCTCATTTGTGTCATCTCCTACTACTTGCCTTATTAGTGTCTTATGATACTACTTGCCTTATTAGTGTCTTATGGTACTACTTGCCTTATTAGTGTCTTTTGATACTACGTGCCTTATGAGTGTCGTCTGATACCACTTGCCTTATTAGTGTTGTCTGATACTACTTGCCTTATTAGTGTCGTCTGATACTACTTGCCTTATTATTGTCTTATGATACTAATTTCCTTATTTGTGTCATATGATACTACTTGCCTTAATAGTGTCTTATGTTACTACTTGCCTTATTAGTGTCTTATGATACTACTTTCCTTATTAGTTGCTTATGATACTACTTTAATAATTAATGTCTTATGGTACAACTTGACTTATCAGTGTCTTATGATACTACTTGGCTTATTAGTGTTGTCTGATACTTCTTGTCTTATTAGTTTCTTATGATACTATTTACTTTAATACGGTCTTATGGTACTACTTGCCTTATCAGTGTCTTATGATACTACTTTCCTTATTAATGTCATCTGATACCACTTGCCTTATTAGTGCCTTATGATACTACTTGCCTTATTAATGTCATCTGATACTACCTGCCTTATTAGTGTTGACTGATACTACTTGCCTTACTAGTATCGTCTGATACTACTAGCCTTATTAGTGTCATATGATACTACTTGCCTTATTAGTGTCGTCTGATATTACTTTCCT
>NW_007012706.1:0-551 GCF_000164805.1 Carlito syrichta
CACTCTGTCCCCTCACTCGCTCCCGGCCACGGCAACCTCCGGTGGGCTCCGGTGATCCTTCCGCCTGCTGGGCTCCGGTGATCCTTCCGCCTCAGTCTTCCGAGTAGCCGGAATTACAGGCATGAGCTACCACACTCAGCTGATTTTTTGATGTATTGTAGAGATGAGGTCTCGCTGCCCAGGCGGGTCTCGAACCCGCGGGCTCAGGCAATCCACTCACCTCAGCCTCCCAAAGGCGCGGGATTACAGGCTGAGCCACTGAGCTCGGCTCATAACAAAACTTTAAAAAAATTAAATAAGAGAACAAATTCTGATTCTTAAGGCTAATATTTGAAAGGCATTAACAAATCAGGTTTTAGTTTTTAATATTGTGAAAAAATATTGAGATAATTAAGTGTAAAAATGTTCTGACATAGTTAAGAACACAAAATGTGCAAATGTGTGTATGTATGTATACATGTAAATTTTATAGACAAAAGACCCATATATATGCACATATGCATTTAGATATATTTTTTAAAGTACTTGAAAGAAAATTCACCCACATGTTA
>NW_007012707.1:0-1246 GCF_000164805.1 Carlito syrichta
TGCCAGGCTTAGCAAATAAAAATACAGGTTGCCAGGTTAAATTTAAATTTCAGGCAAGCGATGAATACTTTAACATTTAGGACATACAGTATTTATATTGAAAATGATTTGCAGCTTATGTGAAATTCCAGTGTACCTGGGTGTCCCAAATTTTATATGGCAACCCTGGGAGCAGAATCCTCTGAGCCGCTGGGCACCTGCCGAGGAGTCTGTGCCAGAGGAGGCTAAGAAGGGTCTGATTGGGGAAAGGTTTTACATGCCCTTTGAAAAGCCTTGCTGATGAACTGGATTTGGAGAGCAAGGAAAAGAACCATCAAGAGTGACTGCTAGGTTTTAAATCTCAGCACCCGGTGGTGCCCTTTTGCTGAGGTGAAGATGAGAGAGGCTTGTGAGTGTATTGGGATGTGGCCTGGTCTCGGTGATGGGTGCGGTGGACGGCCCCGTGGAGATGTAGGTGTTTGATTCTGAGCGCACTCAAGATCGTGGGGGTCTGTTCCACCCTATCCCTTCCAACCCTCTCCCCTCACTTCCTCCCTCTAGAGTTTCACGGCACAAATGGGAGGAGAAAGGAGCAATTCGGAGCACAGATGATGGGGGTAAGCTAGCTTGTGAGTGGACAGTTAGCCCCAGCTAGGCTGTTGCTAAGAAAAGAGAAGGTGAGAAGAATAAATGTACTTCCAAGGAATTGGACGATAGACTTTTTCATTGTGTAAGGAATTTCTGTGTGCCCCTGCTGCCGTGTGTCTTTAAGGATACATTGCTGGGCATAATGACACAAAGTCGTTTTTACAAAGTTGTGGTTGCCGTGCAGTGGTTATGTGGGCAGTCAAGCAAAGAAGATAAATCAGTTTCAAGTGTCTTACTCGCAATCTTTGTAAACTCTAACACTGCAGCTAGATCACACCATGCCTACACCAAAGTATTTTTGAAATTTTAACCCAAATAAGAAATTCTGTGATTATGAGAGAAAAAAAGGTGTATATGCACAGTGGCAATATTTCATTTTCTGATTTAAAAGATTTTTTTAATAAAATAAACTGCAGATATAATTTATCTCGAAGTGTTCCTTGTTTAAAAAGTTTATTCATCTTGACTTTATTTTTATATAAGTCCCCAAATTAGATTGATATTTGGTATTGTCACTATTGAACTACTAGAAAAATTGAAGATACTACTTATTAAAAATTGCACATTGTGTAATATAATTAGTGGAAGATTTGCCTGTTGAAGCCACTTTATTAGGTAA
>NW_007012708.1:0-724 GCF_000164805.1 Carlito syrichta
CCCAGTAAAAACATTATTCACTGAACTCCTAATGTGTTTCCTTGGCTGGCACCATTAATGTGCATGGCCAGAACTTGTTACTGGAGAAATTAGTATGTATGTCCTCTGTTTTTCCACTGGGTGAGGGTCCATGGAATATTGTGCCTAGTCTAGCCACACTTCACTCCATGTACCTCTTAACTTTGCTGATTGTGGTTGGTAGCCTGCCACTGTCATAAATCTTAGCTATGAGAACAACTATATATCGAATCCCATGAGGCTTCCTATTGAGTCATGAAACCTGAGAAAAGTCTTGGAGGTTCCCAACAATGGTAAAAATTTTACATCAAAGTATCACTAAATTTCAAATATAACATTTAAACTCTGATTATATTATCTCCATTAATATGATTAAATGCATACGTTTTTCAAGTCTGTCTTGTTATTAGAAGAGAATATTTTATCTGAACTTAATGACTATTGACATACTCCATTCATAAAGAATTACTATAAATTTTAGGGACTGCTTTAATCAGATAATGTTTGCTTTTAAACCCAACAAAATCTATAATTTTATTCAGTTCCATAAAAAATAAAATGCTATATCACCATAATCTAGACTATAAACTTTCAGGCATTATTTTTTTTTTGAGTTGGAGTCTCACTCTGTCGCCCATACTGGAGTGCAGTGGCCGCTCCCGGCCACCGCAGCCTCGACCTGCTGGGCTCCGGCGATCCTTCAGCT
>NW_007012709.1:0-876 GCF_000164805.1 Carlito syrichta
ATATCTGTCTGGGGATGGGGAGACACCTCTCATCAATAAGGGTGCCTGAACAAAGCGTTTTTGTATACCTAACCTTTAACTGTACCCCTCAATATCATAATAAAAAATATTGATTAAAAAAAAAGAAATGTCATCCCTTGCTGGGTAACATTGCCCAGCCAGATAAGAATCTCTATCGAGCTCTAACATATGGTTGGCTACAGAACACAGAGCCCAGTTAGGCCGGATAGCTTATTTGCTTAAGCTGAGAACCGTGGGCAGCTGGGAGAAGTGCCCTGAATAGCAGAGTCAGAGACTGGTGATAACCTCTCCTGGGTTGGTGTGGGGATCTTCCCAGGGAAGTCAAGGCACCTGAGGATGACAGGGGGCCATCCACGCCTTCTGCCCACCCACACAATAAACTTCTTCACCTTTCTCTGCCTTCAAAGGGCACTTTCACTTGCGTTATCACATTTAATCCTCATGACAACCTCAAGAAGAGTAGTTTTAGCCTCTTTTTTGCAGATCAGGAAGTTGAGACTCAGCAAGGTTTAGTCAAGTGTCCAAGGTCACACAGCAATGCTGCTGGGACATGGTCTCCAAGTCCAGTGGGTCTGACACATGGGCACCATGAGATAGAGCTGATGATCTCGACTCTGGGCTGGACTGGCTTGTGCAACTATGTTAATCACTAGGTCAGATCTTCCAGACTTAGCTGGAAGCACCAGGGTACACTGTCATCTCAAAGGTTCCACACAAGTCTCTCCCACTCCCCTCATTTCCCTGTGACCTGGGGGACAATGGCAAAGCCTCAAAGGAGATGAAAGAGGCCAGCAATAATACCCAGGAGAGAGGGATGGGCCCACAGGGCTCATGCCAGCTGCAAGTGTTCCAGAA
>NW_007012710.1:0-585 GCF_000164805.1 Carlito syrichta
CCCTTTTTGCTGCAATCTCACCTCCATTATGCCTATGTATAATTTTTGCTGTCAAATGCCATCATCCATTTGCGCATCTATTATCTCAATTAAAGAGAGAATATTCTAAAGCATATGCACGCAATCCTTCAAAGTTAGGGAAGGTCCATCAACAGGATCCATGGGGCTTTGCCCTCATCATGGCCGCATCTTACTGGGGCCTTGCTCCCAGCCGGTGTTTTTACTGTTTTCAGGTCCCTTTTACCTTACTTTTACTAGTGATTGTGGCTCCCGGTAACTACCGACTTAACAAGCTACCTTGCTAGCCAGCTGAATTAACTAGCTGAAATAACTAGTTACCCAGCTGTCTAGCCATTTGACTTAACTAGCTTTTTAAATAGCTAGTAGCTGGCTAGGCAACTGACTAAACTAGGTAACGTAACTATCCAACCAGCTGGCTAGCCAGCTGACTTAACCAGATAGCTGCAATGATAGACAGCTGGCTAGCCAGCTGACTTAACTTACTGATTTAACTCGCTAGCCAGCTGACTTCACTAGCTGACTTAACCAGCTAGCTACTGGCTAGCCGGCTGGCTGGTCAGCTGA
>NW_007012711.1:0-1020 GCF_000164805.1 Carlito syrichta
ACACAAATCAAGGGGAACGAGTGTGAAGTAGGTGTGACAGGAGGCAGCAAAGAAGTCACAGCAAACAGATCACAGTGCAGCACATATTTGGCACGGGCTTACCCGAGGAAGCTGCCTATTCACTACAGGCCTAAGAAAGGCTATTCTGAAAAGCATCGACAGTATAATTACCTTTGCAGTAACACGAAAATGTATAAAGAAAAAATATCTCGGAATTCGCTCGAGTCACAGATAATGCTTCCCCACAAGAAACTGTGAATGTCACAGATCACTCATTGTGGAACAAGGGCGTTGAGCCTTCCCAAATGTGAAAGGTTGACAGTTCGCACGCGAAAGCAGTCACCCTCTGGAGCATAATATCAACGAAAGAGAACAAGTGAGAATCAGGAATCACAGCTTGCAACAGTGAATTACAGCACTCAATGTCAGCAAGTCACAGTGCAGCCCACTTCTCAGGCAGCATTTTCCCAGGGAGATTGACATTTCTAAGCAAGCACATCAAGGGCAGTCAGCTCTTTCTCGTCAATTCATATGGCACAGCAACGGCGTTTCCTACAACACAGAGATTTCAAATGGAGAAACATCTTAGAATTCACCAAGTGAATTCCCCAAGTACTGCATGCTTACTCTACTCTGGAGTTCCCGTTTCACACCGGGCGGCACCATTTAGTTGCACCTTCCAGTACGCGACCTATTGAAGTACTCTTAGGTCAAACAAATGCAATGTGCATTGCATAATTGAAAATGAGAAACTTTGAGCCTCATGTTTTGCAGCATGCACCAAGTTGGAATAACATTGACAGCCAATAAACGGTGCAGCACACATTTGAGACCCTGTTTCCCAAGGAAGATACACATTCCCCACAGCAAAACAGAGGCCATCTGCGCTGATTCAGCATGGCACACGGCAGTGTAATTGCGCCTCATAGTATAGAGAAACGGCAACGAAAATGACATTTGGTGTTCAAAGTGAAAGGAAATGATCCTATTCTACAAGGAAGTGTGTAGCACTCATGTTAC
>NW_007012712.1:0-1787 GCF_000164805.1 Carlito syrichta
TGTAACCACACAGCTGAGGCCTATGAAGGCCTATTCAGAAGGTCGCCTCTGAGACAAGGATATAACATCAAGTGTGTACATATGAATAGTAACCAGTGTATTATAAGATAACAGAATTTTCAATATTAGGAAGTGACAGTCTAAAATAAAATCTTATTATATCCTATGAAAAATGCACAGCAGAATTATTTTATATCTCTTTTTCTTTCTAAACTGTTTTTCTTCTTAAGATTTTTTAGCTGTTATTTCCTGGTAAATTGATTGATTAGATTTTGTTCCAGTATGTAGTTTCATTTGGGGTTATGATTAGACGTTATAACTGTGATAATAGTTGTATTATGTTGCTTTTGGTCAAGCAGAACGTTCTTGGTTTTTGTACGTGCAGTAACTTTCAGCTTGCTTCAGTCCCCGGCTGTCGTTATGGCAACTGTGCAGTTCATTGTTTTAAGTGGCATGGCAGGTTTTGAGACGTAGGTAGTTTCCATGTAATAGGCAATCAGATTTAGGTTTTAGGTTAAAATGTCATTGAATTAAGTTTTATAGAACATAGAGTAAGTTCATAATTTTTATACTTATTAGTACTAATGATAAGGTTTGTAATAGATTATAGTAGGATAATAGTTGTATTAGAATTTGGACATGATATTATAAGATAAGTAATTAATAAAGTATAAAAGACAATAGTTTAGATATTTGAAATTTATAGAAGTTGTGATAAAATTTAGGTAAGGATAAGTTCATAGGTAATTAATATACAATCATAGGGCAGTACAGAAATGTAGTAGGTATAAGAATTATAAAAATAAATAGTATAAAATTAAGGTAATAAAATTAAGTCATTTAAGTAAACTTATAGATTATAGTATAGTGTTAAGCTAATAATATTAATCGTCAAAAATATTAAAAGTTAGTAAAATTGGATTGAACTTAGAGTTAACTTGGAAAGTTTTTAAATCAGGGCTTAGAACTTAGAGTATAATATGAATGATTTATTGAACATTGTGGAGAACATTTTGAACAATCTGTATTGAAATTGTGCACCTGTGATTCATACATCATGGAATTGTAATTGTTCGCTGGGAACCTGAAAGTCTTGTGATGGTACATGATTTGTAAAGCGTGTTACACATCAATGAATTTGTATGCCCCCAGCAAGTAATTGTCACACTGCTGGAGATTATAGAAAATGGTATATAAGTTGGAAAAAGTTTGAATAAAATTGGCTTCAGTCTTGGCCAGACTGTTCCCAGAAGAGCTGCCTCCGTGTGGTTTCTTCTCTCCGTTCTGATTCACCGGTGCGGTCCTAACCCCCCCTTGGTCAGTGCAGGTCACTGACACTATTACATTTGATGTGTGTGTATGTTCTATTAGCAAAAA
This sequence comes from Carlito syrichta, assembly GCF_000164805.1. NCBI lineage: Eukaryota > Metazoa > Chordata > Mammalia > Primates > Tarsiidae > Carlito > Carlito syrichta. The sequence continues at coordinate 1,378 of NW_007012712.1, forward strand.
AAAAAATGGCAGTGTGAGCATTGTAGTTTTAAATACAAGAATAAGGTCCAGGCACAGTTACTCATGCTTGTAATTCAAGCATTTTGGGAGGCCAAGGTGGGAGGATGACTTGAGCCCAGGAGTTCGAAATCAGCTTGAGCAAAATGGCAAGACTTCATTTCTGTGAAAAATAAAATAAAATTAGCCAGGCATAATGGCACATGCCTGTAGTCCCAGCTACTCCAGAGGCTGAGGCAGAAGGATCACCTAGCCCAGGAGGTTGAGGCTGTGGTGAGTTGTGATCATACCACTGCACTCCAGCCTAGGCAACAGAGTGGGACCCCCAACTCAAAAATAAGAAGAATGCAGGAATAAGCATTAGATGCAGGTCAACTCTTGTTTCATTCCCTCAGGGCTGAGGCTGGAGGGCT
>NW_007012713.1:0-1276 GCF_000164805.1 Carlito syrichta
CCTAGTTCACTGGACCCTGGGTATGTCAAAGATGAAGGAGGGTACAGGCTTGAGGAAATACAATTGTCAGTGCTTTATGATAATGTTCTAGTTTAGTAGTCTGTTAGTCAAGTCCCAACAAAGCATTAATCAAATGACCCTGTATTGTATTATCTCTTATAGGTCTTTACATGGACTTTTGCTAGCAATTTGATTTATACACTATCCTCATACATTATGCTTTCCATTTTCTACTCTTTTAAAAATAATTCCCTTTTTTTCTAGAATATCTTTGCTTCTTTCTACTTATCAAAATTCTATGAGATCCAGACCAAGTATTCATACCTTCCTTGTTTATTTCAGCACAAAGTTACCTCTCTCCTAATATCAGACTTCTCCTTAAGCATTTAACATTTGCTTATCCTATCTTCCTGTGAAAATTCTCTATTCACATTTTTCAGTATGACAGGTTTATTGAGAGTCTACTCAGGTACTGTGAAAAGTACTAGGGAAGACTGTATTTTTGTATTAAGCTACAACTTCTGTATTTCCTTACTTATAAGAGATACACACACACACACACACACACACACACACCTTGGTGATATATATATATATATATAGATATATATATATCACTAGGCATATTAGGCTGCTCAGATTGCCAACAAAATACTACATAATGGGGGGCTTAAACAACAGAAAGGTATTTCTCACAGTTCTGGGGGCTGAGTAGTTCAAAATCAAGGTGTCAGCTGATTCAGTTCCTGGTAAAGACCCTCTTTTTTGACTGTAGATGGACCATCTTCTTGCTGTATCCTCACATGGCAGACAGAAAACTCTCTGGTGTCTCTTCTTCTTATAAGGATACTAATTTTATCATGAGGGCTCTACCTCATGGTCTTATCTAAACCCCGTTACCTTCCAAAGACCCTACCTCCTAATGCCATCACATTGGAGGTTAGGGCTTTAACATATGAGTTTTGGGGAGATTCAAATATTCAGTCCATAACATTTCACCCTGGTCCCCCAAAATTCTTGTTCTTCCCATAAGAAAAAATATATTCATTCCCTCCCAAAGGCCACACAACTCTTAACTCATTCTGGCATCAACTCTAAAGTCTAAAGTCCAGAGTCTCATCTAAATATCATATAAATCAGATTGAGTGAGATTCTAGGTATGATTTATTCTGAGGCACCATTTCTCTCCTGATGCAAACCTTTAAAACCAGACAAATCATGCACTTCCAAAATACAATGGTGGGATATGCATAGGATAGACATTCCCTGCTGGGGA
>NW_007012714.1:0-885 GCF_000164805.1 Carlito syrichta
CGATCCAGTGAAGGCTGCTCTTGAGAGCAGTGCCCAGGAAAGGAGGGACCTGGAGCCATACCAGACTGACAGTCAGTCACCCTGGTGTCATGGAGCAAGTTCCGCGGAAGGACCATGACCGGAACGGGAAGCAGGAGGCAGTTAAGGAAGGATGTAGCTTCTGATAACAAATCTCCAATGTGATACGAAATTGGAGTTTGCAGATCGCACACAAATATTACATTAGAAAAGAGAAACGGGCAAGAATCATCTCTCCAATACATCCAAAAATTAGCCGGGCGCGGTAGCACGCGCCTGTATTTAGAGCTACTTAGAAGGCTGAAGTTGAAGGATCGCCGGAGCCCAGCGGGTCGAGGCTGCGGTGGCCGGGAGCGGCCACTGCACTCCAGTGTGGGCGACAGAGTGAGACTCCAGCTCCAAACCATAACAGAAAATAGCCAGGTTCCGTGACTCAGCCTGTAATCCTGCGATTGAGGAGGCTGCGGGGAGAGGACAACCTAAGCCCGCGGGTTCGAGACCCACCTGGGCAACTTGGGGAGTCCTCCTCTCTACAATAAATCAAGAAATCAGCCGGGTGTGGACGCACATGCCTGGAATGCCAGCCCTCGGAAGGCTGAAGCGGAAGGATCAATGGAGCCCAGCAGGTCGAGGTTGCGGTGGCCGGAGAGGCCACTGCATTCCGGTGCGGATCACAGAGTGAGACTCCAACTCAGCCCAGAGCCCACGGTACAGAGAAATGTGAACTGTTATTTGCTGGAGTGGAACCATGGCCTTAAGAACATTTTACTGAAACCTGCTAGTTATTGATGATGATGCTTCTTTGCCTTAAATGGTGGACACCAAAGTCTTCGACAACCAAAATATGAAATTCAATTTCCAAGTGTA
>NW_007012715.1:0-708 GCF_000164805.1 Carlito syrichta
ACTACTCTTCCCAGCCACTGGTAATTATCATGTCATTCTCTACACCCATGAGGTCAACTGCTTTTGGCTCTTACATATATATGAATGAGATCATGTGGTATTTGTCTTTCTGGCTCATTTCTCTTACTATAACGACCTCTGTTTCCATCCATGTTGTTACAAATGAGAAAATTTCAGTCTTTTCTGTGATTGAAAAGTATTCCATTGTGTGTCTACATCACATTTTCTTCCATTCATCTGTTGATGGATATGTAGGTTGACTCCATATCTTCGCTATTGTGAATCATGCTGCAATAAACATGGGGGTTCAGGTGTCCCTTTGATATACTGATTTTTTGCCCTTTAGATGAATATCTAATAGTAATATTGCTGGATTGAATGATCGTTCCATTTTTAGGTCTTTTTTTTTTTAGAAATCTCCTTACTGTTCATGGAGATTATGCTAATTTATATTCTCACTAACTGTGTAAGAGTTCCCTTTTCTCCATATCTCTGCCAGCATCTGTTATTTTTTGTCTTTTTTATAACAGCCACTATAACTGGAATAGATGATATCTTATTGCAGTTTTGATTTGCATTTCTCTGATAATTAGTGGTGCTGAGTATTTTTTCATGTACCTCCTGACCATATGTATGTATTCTTTTGAGAAATGTGTGTTCATGTCTTTGCCAACTTTTAATGGGTTTGTTTGTTTGTTTTTACCATTG
>NW_007012716.1:0-796 GCF_000164805.1 Carlito syrichta
CGGCACGCAAGCCCACTAATTTGGCCAGGATATATGATATTAGGCAGGATAAGGATGAAAGCCCTGCTACCTTCCTGGAAAGGGTTATGGAGGCCTTCAGGCGGTATACTCCCATGAACCCGGAGGCACCAGAGAACAAGGCAGCAGTCATGATGGCTTTTATTAACCAGGCTGCCCCAGACATTAGAAAAAAGTTGCAGAAAATAGAAAGGTAACGTGAGAAAAGCCTCCAAGATTTATTAATAGTGGCAGAAAGGGTATTTAATAACCAAGAAAGTCCAGAGGACCAACAGGCCAGGGTAAACGATCGCCAGACCCGCAACTTGGCTAAAATCCTGCTAGCCACTGCTACCAGTGACCCCTGAGAAAAACAGAGGCACCTCAAGCAACTGGCCGGGAGGCCAGACAGGAAAAGCGGTTTCCAGAGGGGACGCCCCAGACTAGGTAGAAACCAGTGTGCATACTGCAAAAAGGAAGGGCACTGGGCAAGAGAACGTCCAGAAAGATTTCCAGAGCCTACCTTAAATAAGCCAAAAGTCCTAACCCTAGAAAATTAGGGAGGTCAGGGTTTGGATCCCCTCCCCGAGCCCAGGGTAACGTTGAAGGTAGAGGGGAAACCCATGCAATTCCACGTGGACACGGGCATACAGCATTCTGTCCTGTTAACGCCACATGGAAAAGTAGCAAATAAAGTCTCATGGGTGCAAGGGCCACAGGCACCAAGCCATATCCATGGACTACCCAAAGAACGGTGGACCTTGGTGTAGGACAGGTGTCGCATTCCTTCATAGTTATT
>NW_007012717.1:0-1372 GCF_000164805.1 Carlito syrichta
AGAGTCATATATCAGTCACTTTAAATAAAAAACTAGAAATTAAACTTAGTGAAAAAGGCATGTTGAAAGCCTAGATAAGGCAAAACTAGGTGTCTTATACCAAACAGTTAGCCAAGCTGTGCATACAAATAAAAATTATTGAAAGAAAATTAAAGTGCTATTCTGGTGAATACATAAATGATAAGAAGGCAAAACAACCTTATTGCTGATATGGAGAAAGTGTGAGTGATCTAGATGGAAGAACACACCAGCCACAACAGTCCCTAAAGCTAAAGCCTAATCCAGAGCAAGGCCTGAACTCTTCAGTTTTATGAAGGCTGAAGGAGATGAGGAAGCAGCAGAAGAATAGTTGGAAGTTACCATAGGCTGGTTCATGAGGTATAAGGAAAGAAATCATCTCCATATAATAAAAGTACAAGGTGAAGCCACAAGTGCTGATGGAGAAGCAGCAGCAAGTTATTCAGATATTGCTAAGATAATCCATGAAAGTGGCTATACTAAAAATAGATTTTAAATGTAGTTAAAACAGCCTTCTATGGAAAGAAGATGCCATCTCAGACTTTCATAGCTAGAGAAAAGAAGCCAAAATCTTGAAAAGACGGGCTGACTTGTTAAGGGCTTGCTACTAACAAGCCATTAAAGATGACCCTTTTCTCGCTAATTTTTTTTTTTTTTTCATTAATCAGTAGTTTTTATTATGGTTTTGTGGGGTACAGTTAAGGGTAGGTGTACAATGACGTTTCATTCAGGCACCCTGTAGATAAGAAGTGTTTTCCCATCCCCCGACAGATATTTGCTACTGTTAATCCCATGCCCCTCCCCCCCATAGTTTCCCAGTACCATCCGTCATTTTCTCATAGTATTGCATTGGATGTTCAAGGTCCATTATATGAGTGAGAACATGTGATATTCGGATTTTTGTTTTTGTGAGAGGTCACTCAGTATTATAGACTCTAGTTCCATCCAGGTTGCAGCGAAATTCATGATTTTGTTCTTTTTTATGGCTGCGTAGTATTCCATCGTGTATATGTACCACATTTTTTTAATCCAGTCCTCTTTTGATGGGCAGCATGGTTGTTTCCAGGTTCTTGCTATTGTGAACAATGCTGCGATAAACATACGTGTGCAGGTATCTTTTTTATAGAGTGATTTGTGTTATTCAGGGTATATTCCCAGTAGGGGGATTGCAGGGTCATATGGAAGGTCAATTTTTAGAGCTTTTAGGAATCGCCACACTGCTTTCCACAGAGGTTGCAATAGTTTACACTCCCACCAACAGTGTAGAAGTGTTCCCTTTTCACCACACCCTCTCCAGCAGCTGTTATTTTTTGAGTTGTTGATAATTGTCATTCTGACTGGAGTTAGGTGGTAT
>NW_007012718.1:0-798 GCF_000164805.1 Carlito syrichta
TATTCCAGTTTCACCCCTACTGGCTGTACAGGTTTACACAAGTCATTAACGTCTATAGTCTTCAGTGCTCTGCTATAAAACGGGAACAGTATGTGCATATTATTGGGTAGTTACAGAGATTCAAGGAGAGTATTAATCATGGCTTCCGTATTTTTTAAATTTTGGATATTACTGAATGTTATTTAATTGGCTTTGTCTGGAAACAAGTAATCTAGTAAAAAAGAAAGTAAGAGCAAAAACGCAATAAAATAAAATAAAAATGAGAAACAGTACTTTCAGTTGTCTCCCAGATGATGTAGAGTTTTGGGGAATTCACTACATTCCTCTTAGGAGATTCATTTTTCAGATCTCAGGGGAAAGGTTCTCTCATTCCTTTCCACAGACCTCAGTGTTTTGGATTCAAAGTTTTATATCGATATAATAGTGCACCGTTCTGTGTTCTCATAGTAACTCCTGGATCCCTTTCGTTTAGAAGTTCATCACAAATAACTGTAATTGTAGTCACTATCCACAAAATATTCTATGAACAACTGGTGGGCTGTAAAATAATTTTGTTTATCTCTGTCCCTGGAACACAGCAGCCATTCAAAAATATATTTTCTGTATAGAAATGCAAATTGTCCAATGCCTAGAGGCTTTCACACACTCTTCAAGTGTGAACACATCCCAGTCAGCTCCTTACTGGGCACGGAGGGGAGGGCAAGCATTGACATGGGACTCAAGCAGACCCTGATAATTTGCCATAATACTATAAAAAAGGGATTGCAGTAGTGGGATACAGCTGGGGTGGGAGGGGGG
>NW_007012719.1:0-1386 GCF_000164805.1 Carlito syrichta
GCTGGCTACCTAGGTGGCTTGTTAGTTAAGCCAGCTGGCTAGCCAGAAGGCTATCTAGTTAGTCAGCTAGTTAAGTCAGCTTGTTAGAAGCAGGCTAGCTAGGTTGCTGGCATGTTAAGTTGGCTGGTAGCAGGCTGGTCAGGTAGGTGGCCTGCTAGTTAAGCCAGCTTTCTAGCTGGCTGACCAGCAGGTTGGCTGGCTAGTTAAGCCAGCTGGCTGTCCAATTGTCCAGCCAGCCAGATAGCTATTTAAGCCGGCTGGCTAGCCACCTGGTCAACCAACTTGCTAGCTAGAAGTCTGCCTAGCCAGCTAGCCAACCAAGTAGCTAGCTAGTTAAGCCAGCTGGCTATCCTTGTAGTCAACCTGTTAACTAGCTCCTTAAGCCAGCTGGCTAGCCAGCTATCCAGCCAAGTAGCTAGTCAGCTAGTTAAGACAGCTAGCTAGCCAGCTAGCTAGTGAAGTCAGGTAGCTAGTGAGCTTGCTAGTCCGCTAGCTAGTTAAGTCAGCTAGTTAGTCAGCTAGATAGTCAGTTAGATGGTTAAGTCAGTTAGCCAGTAGCCAGAAAGCTAGCTAGTTAATTCATCAAGTGAGAGAGAGAGAGATAACTTGTTTACTAGGTAGTTATGTCAGTTAGGTAGCTAGGTAACTAGTCAGCTAGCTAGTTAAGTCAGCTAGCAAATCAGGTAGTTACGTTGCTAACTAGTCGGCTAGCATCTCAGCTATCTGGTAAGCTAACTAGTGGACTTATTCGCTTTCCATCAGATCAGCTATTTAGTCGGCTCGCTCACCAGCAAGCTGGTCAGCAAACTAGTCGGGTTGTTTGCCAGCCAACAGGTCAAATAAATTTTTGGCTCACTCTCAGGCCAACAGGTCAGCTAGCTAGTCAGCTTACTAGATAGCTCAGCTAGACAGCTGGCTAGTTAAATAAGTCAGCTAGTTAATTCAACTGGCTAGCCAGCTAGCTAACTAGGTAGAGAGCTAGTAAGTCAGCTGGCTAGCTAGCTTGCTCACTAGTCAAGTCATCAAGTTGAGTCACCTTGCTAGCCAGCTGGCAAGCTGGTTAAGTCAAGTAGATAAGTCAGCTGTCTAGCTAGGTAGCAAGCTAGTTAAGTCAGCTGGCTAGCGAGCAGGATAGCTAGTTAAGTAAGCTAGTTAATTCAGTTGGCTTCCCAGCTGGTTTGCCCAGTAGCTAGCTACTTAAGACAGCTGGCTAGGAAGCAGGCTAGCTGGTTAAGACAGCTAGTTAATTCAGCTGGCCAGCCATTTGGCTAGCTAGTTAAATCAGCTGGCCAGCCAGCTGGCTAGCTGGTTAAGTCAGCAAGTTAAGTCAGCTGGTTAATTCAGCTGGCTAGCTAGTTAAGTCAGCTAGATTAGTCAGCTGGTTAG
>NW_007012720.1:0-920 GCF_000164805.1 Carlito syrichta
CTTCCTAGCTAGCCAGCTGACTTAACTATCTGAAATAACTAGCAAGCCACCTGGCTAACCATCTTAATTAGCTTTTAAACTAGCTAACCAGCTAAATAACCAAATGACTAATTGTATTGACTTAACTAGTTAAGCAGCTGATTGCCAGGTGACTTAACCAGTCAGTCAACTAGCTAGCCAGCTGACGTAACCAATAGACTACTTATCTAGCCAGTTGTCTAACCACCTGGCTAGCCAGCTCACTTAACTATCTAGCTACCTACCTAACCAGCAGCCTAGCCAGCTGACTTAACTAGATGAATTGAACAATTAGCCTGCTTGCTAGCAAGCTGACTTATCTAGCTAGCTACCTACCTAGCCAGCTGGCTAGACAGCTGACTAAACTAGCTGACTTAACCAGCTAGCCAGTTGGCTAGCCAACTGACTTAACTCACTGACATCCCCAGCTAGCCATTTAGCTATCTAACTGACTTAGCTAGCTAGCTACCTATCGTGCCAATTGACTAGCCAGTTCTCTTAACTAGCTGATTTAACCAGATATCCAGCTTTCTACCCACTGACTAAACTAGCCGACTACCTAGCAAGCCAGTTGCCTAGCCAGCTGACTTAACTAGCTGACTTAGCTAGCAAGTTCCCTAGCTAGCCATCTGACTTAAATAGTTAGCTAAATGGCTAGCTACATAGCTTTCCAGGTGACTTAAATAGCTAACTTGCTAGATACCAGCTAGCAAGCTGACAAATAGTTAGCAACATATCTAGTTAGCTGACTTCACTAGCTAGCTAACTAGTTAGCTTACTCATTATCTAACATGCTAGTTAGGTGACTTAATTATCTGACTTAACTCATTAGCTAACGAGCTACCTAGCTGGCACAACCAGCTGACTTAACTCGTTAGCTAATTTAGCTAGCTAACTGACTC
>NW_007012721.1:0-475 GCF_000164805.1 Carlito syrichta
GTAGCTAGTTAGTTAAGTCAGATAGTTAAGTCAGCTGGCTAGCCAGCTGGCTACCTAGGTAACGAGCTAGTTAAATCAGTTACTAGGCAGCTGGCTATATGGTTAATTCAGCTAATTAAGAGAGCTGGGTAGCCAACTGACAAGATAGGTAACTAGCTAGTTGACTCAGCTAGATAGATACTTCCCTAGCTAGTGATGAGTGTGAGTTATATCAGCTGGATAGCCAACTGGCTAGCTGGTTAAGTCATCTAGTTTAGTCATGTGTCTAGACAGCTGGTTAGGTAGGTAGCTAGTTAAAGAAGTCATCTTTCTAGCCAGCAAGCTAGAGGTTCAATTGACCTAGTTAAGACAGCTTGCTAGCTTGCTGGCTAAGTAGGTAGCTATCTATTTTATTTACCTGGCTAGCCAGCTTGCTAGTTTAAGTCAGCATGGTTAGTCAGCTGGCTAACCTGTTAGCTAGATAGGTAGCCAGCTA
>NW_007012722.1:0-733 GCF_000164805.1 Carlito syrichta
GAAACCCAGACTCTTCTGACGATGGCTGAGGAGGAGAGACATCCCCACCTGACAATCACAGAGCTCTGATGACACAGACACATACCCATAGGGGGGGGATCTGACTGGAGGCAGCCTGAACTCCCCGACTCAAACTTGCAGACGGGGGTCGGGCCCTCATTCACAAGATCCTGCACCCAGCAAGTACCAGGCACTGACCCGCCCATGAGCTGTGACTTTCCGGAACCCCATTTAGAGGCATTTCAGATTGTGTAGTGGTGAAGTGTGGGCTTTGAACATAACCATCACCCAGACAGTGAACATTGTACCCATTAAGTATCCCTCTTTCCTCACCCCTCTCCCACACTCCCGAGTCTCCAGTGTCTGTTCTCCCAGACTCTATCCATGTGTGCAACATACTACTTAGCTTCCACTTATAAGTGAGAACACGGAGTTGTTTCACTTAAGATAATGGCCTGCAGTTTCATCCATGTTGCTGCAAAAGATAGGATGTCAGGACAGGAGCGGTGGCTCATGTCTGTAATCCCAGCACATAGGGAGACTGAGGTGGGAGGATTGCTTGGCCCCAGTAGTTTGAGACAAACCTGGGCAACACAGTGAGATCTTCTCTCTCCAAAAATAGAAAGCTGGGTGTGGTGCATGCTTGTAGTCCCAGCTACTCAGAAGGCTGAAGCATAAGGATTCTCTGGGCCCAGGAGGTCGACTGTGGTGAGCTGTTCATGTGCCACTGCCC
>NW_007012722.1:2677-6439 GCF_000164805.1 Carlito syrichta
GTGAGGTAAAGTAAAGCTGTAAGGTGATGTGCAGAGAGGAAGTAAAGAGATGAGGTGATGTGGAAAGGTGAGGTAAAGAGGAAAGGTGACAAGGTGATGTGAAGTAAAGGGGTGAGGTGATATGCTGAGGTGAAGTAAAGATGTAATGAGGTGAAGTGAAGAGGTGAGGACATGTGCTTAGGCAAAATAAGAGGTTGGAGAAGTGCTAAGGTGAAGTAAAGAGGTGAGGAGACGTGCTGAAGTGAAGTCAAAAGGTGAAGATGTGATTCGGTGAAATGAAGAGGCGGGAGATGTGCTGAGGTGAGGTAGAGGTAGGGAGTCATGCCGAGGCAAAGTAAAAACATGGGGAGAAGTGCTGGGGTGAATTAAAGAGGTGAGGGGACATGCTGAGGTTAGCAAAGAGGTTACAACATATGATGAGTTGAAATAAAGAAGTACGAAGACATGCTGAGGTGAAGTAAAGAGGTGGGTTGATGTGGTTACATGAAGTCAAGAGATGAGGTGACATGCTGAAGTGATGTGAAGATATGAGGAGACATCATGAGATGAAGTAAAGTGGTTAGGTGATATGGTGAGGTGAAGTAGAGGCGAGGTTATGTGGTATGTTGAAGTATGGAGTGGATATGATGTACTGATGGGACATGATGAGGTTAAGTAAAAGGTGAGGTAAGATGTGAACCTACATAAGAAAGTGAGGTGATGTGTTGAGGTGGCACTGTGAGGTGAAGTACAAAGTGAGCTGATGTGGTTCAGTGAAGAAAAGAAGTGAGGTGACATGATGAGGTCAATCTTAGAGATTAGGTGACTCGGTGAGGGAAATCCTAAAGGTGAGGTGATGGAATGAGGTGACATGAAGACAACGTGAAAGTGCCATGACTTAAAATAAATGAATAGAATTAAAAAGTAAAGCCAAATAAAGAAGCAAATTAAAATGATTAGGCGACCCATACAAAAAATAACTTGTCTTTACCCGAGTATTGGCACATCCCACCCCAACCCTCATCCACAGATGCTGAGATTTCAAGACTCAAGAACCTCTCTCCATGGAGAAAAGCCACAGCCACTAAAGGCACAGGATGGGAAAACCACAGCTGACCCAAGGGACAGAGGGCAGGTTAGGACAACATGTCGCTGATGATTGTGTACGAATAAAACTGAGCAGTTCCTCTCATTTTCACTATTAGTCTGTGTTAGCAAATCGATGGAAAATAAAATCTGAGCATTCTCTTCTTCAAGAGTGAGCGAGAGTCTGGGCATCCAGCCAGAGGATTTACACACACACATGATAGAAAGGGAAGAAACTTCTACCCCCAGTGGTCGCCATCCTAGAATGATTTTTAAAAAGCATCACTCTCAGGCTGGCCACAGTGGCTCACGCCTGCCATCCCAGCACTTAGGGAGGCAGAGGCAAGAGGACTGCCTGAGCCCAGGGGTTCAAGACCTAGACTGTGCAACTTGGTAAGACCTTGTGTCTACAATGAATCAAAACGTTAGCCATGTGTGGTGATGTACACCTGTAATTCCACCTACTTGGTAGGTGGAGGTGGAAAGATTACCTGAGCCCAGCAGGTCGAGGCTGTGGTGGCTGTGAGTATGCCCCTGCTCTCCAGCCTGGGTGGCAGAGTGAGACTCTGACTCAAAAAATAATGATAATAATGTAAAATACAATAAAATGTACCACTTAATTGTGAAGTTGGTAACATCAAATCCTCAGTGCATGGGTCTAACTTCCCCAAGTAGGCAAGTTTGCTTGGCATCTGAGATGACTTCCTCTGAAGTCATTTGCTAAATGTCTTCCCCAGGAATAACACCTGCTCACCTTTCTGATCACCCCTACAAAATACTGCATAAGGTGGATGGTGTCCTAATTAAATGCTCCTCTTTAAATACCTCAAAGGAGCAGCACAGACCTTGATCCAACCTCAGGGCCTTTGCATATGCCACTGCAGCTTCCTTAGAAGCTAGTCACTTCCCATGTTCCCCTTCTAATTAATGGATTCCTCCTTCCAGCCCCCTTGGGACTCAAGATCAGTGATACCACCTCAGACAAGCCCCTTGCCATTCTGATCACCCTCATGTTTCTATACTTCAACCCAGAGTTTCCTTCATAGCGTTTGTGACAACAAAGACTGCTCTCAGATTGGACAGCTTCCCAAGGAGAACTTGAGACCCATGAGGACAAGTCTCATGCTGTTTCCCCGCCTGCCAGTATTTGAAAATAAGCTGTTCCATCAAAATGAATGAAATAATGTCTCCTGCAGCAACTTGACTGGAGACCATCAGCCTGAGCAAACTAACCCAGGAACAGAAAACTGAACACTGCATGTTCCCCCTGATAAGTGGGAGCCAAACTAAGGATCTGCCAAGGCATACAGAAGGGTATCATGGACACTGGAGACTCAGAAGAGGGAGGACGGGAAGGAGGGGAGGGATGAAAAGTCACCTACGGGTACAGTGTGCACAGGCGAGCGTGGTGGGGACACTTAAAGCCAGACTTCTTTGCCACTCTACAATGCATCCACGTAACCAAAAACTATTTGTACCCCCTAAAGCTATTGAGATAAATAAAATGAGAAAAATAAAAATAAGCCATTGAGTGAATGGCTATTGAGTGAAACATAGAGTGGATACAAGAATGAGAACAATTAGAGGGCTCTCAAAACACCCACAAGTCTGGGACTGCACCATCCAATATGGCAGTCATCAGTCACATGTGGCTGTTCAGACTTAAGTTCATTATAATAAAATAAAAATTTCAATTTAACGAAAGACAGTGGAAGATTCAGTCCTGAGTCCCTAGCCACACTAGCCACATTTCAAGTGCCCAACTAGGGGTTGCAGCTAGTGGTCATGCGGCTGGGGGACAACGAAGACATGGGTGATTTCCATCATGACTGAAAGTTCTGACAGTCAGAAGTGCCCTAGGAAAATAAATGCAGGCTACATGTGATGCTTGCTTTCAAAGAGGTGTCAGGCCAGTCCCATCCCAGGGGAAAAGTCAGCAGGGATTACCCAAGTTTCTGGAGTTTGCATGTCGATTTTCTCAAGGCCTTGCACAGCGTCTTGACCCCATCAGGATCCAAGTCATTGGCTAGAAGATTCAGGTTAACCAGGCTCTTACTGCTCCTGAGAACAGAGGAGAGATGCTGACAGCAAGCAGGAGTCAAAATTGCATCTCTCCAACCTAGAGGTGGTGGAAGGAAGCATAAACACAGGCCTTTGAGGCTGAGAATTTAGAAAGAAAGGGATACAAGATCTAGGGAAACAGAATGCTCAACAGTGGACTGCTCACCACAAGTCAGACACTTTCCCAAATACTCACACGTGACTCATTTAAGCATGTACCAATCCCAGTGAGGGTAGATACTGCTATAAACCCTACTTGGCAGAGGGTGAAACAAAAGTTTAACCCTGCTAGAATCTGAAAGAAACCATTTTAGTTTAAAACGAATGTGAGTTTATTTATAAGATCTTTGAAATGACTGAAATAGCACTCCTACCCCTTATCTACACTTTTAAAATCTCATTTCTCAATACCAAATTTGAACGTATGCTTAGCAAGCAAGTAGGAAGACAAAAACCAAGCAGAAGTAGCACCTCAGAATAGTTCAACAAAGTAGAAATCTCCACCTAAGTCTACAAAGAAATATGACTTATGATCCCGCATGCAAAGTCTGAAGCATGAAGAGTAGAGGGGAGGGGCATAATCCTTCATGTTGGAGGACGTTGGGTGAGATCCAGGGAATCCATCAGGGGGAACTC
>NW_007012723.1:0-932 GCF_000164805.1 Carlito syrichta
CAATCACCTAAGGAAGCTGGAAAAACAAGACCACCAAAACCCTAACTTCAGTAGAAGAATCCATATCACCAAAATAAAAGTCCAAATACGGGACATAGAAGAAAAAAATACAATAGAAAAAGTCAACAAAACAAAAAACTGGTCCTTTGAAAGGATAAACAAGATTGATGGAACCCCAATCAGATTGACAAAGAAAAATAGAGGAAAACCCAAATAAACACAATCAGAAATGCAAAAGATCAAGTCACAACTGACCCCAGAGAAATACAAAAGATTATCAGAGATTGCTATGTACACTTGTATGGAAACAAACTAAAAAACCTAAATGAAATGGGGGGCTTTCCAACATCACACAACCTCCCCAAGTTGAAACAAGAAGAAATTGAGACCCTAAATAGTACAATAACAACCCAGGTAATTGACTTTGCCATAAGAAAACTAACTACAAAAAAGTCTTCGACCAGATGAGTTTCCAGCAGAATTCTACAAAAGATACAAAAGATACAATCTTATTGAAAGTATTCCAGGCAATCAAGAAACATGGAACTCTCCCCAAATCATTTTATGAAGGTGACATCACACTGATAGCCAAACTGGGTAAAGATCCAACAAAGAGAACTACAGGCCAATATCCTTGATGAACATAGATGCAAAAATTCTCAACAACATTCTGGCAGACAGAATCCAACCACATATCTCAAACACCACACACCATGAACAAGTTGACTTCATCTCCATGATGCAGGGCTGGTTCAACATCCACAAGACCATAAACATAAGTAAATACATCAACAGATGTAAAATCAAGAGCCACGTGAATAAATCTTTAGAAGTGGAAACAGCTTTTGATAAAATCCAGTAACGCTTCTTGATAAAAATCCCTTGAACACCTAGGCATAGATGGAACATACCTCTAAATAGTAAGAGCCATG
>NW_007012723.1:1838-6942 GCF_000164805.1 Carlito syrichta
ATTACTGTTTAAATCTTTTCGATGGAAATTGTATCATCTTAAATGTATGTTTTATACAAACAAGTCTATTCTAAAAATCAAATAGTAGCTATCACACTCTTGGATAATGGGCTGCACGGTTACCATGACAATGACCACAGGCTGAAGCAAACAGAGTTTCAGCATGTAACAAAACTAGAAAAACGTCCTGCCTGGCTAGAGGCAGGGCAATAAAACTATTATGATAATTTAGTTTCTAATCTTAATCCTAGGAGAAACTGCCTTTGGGAACAAGAGCTGACTAACCAGTCTACAAAGAAATAGAAGTTAAAAAAAATGTAGAAAGAAGTACAACTTAGAAGGGACAAGGTCATAAAAAATAATTCTGCTATGCAACTTTCCATCAGGTATATAGAGATTTACTTATAAGTTTTACTGCCATGTATGCACACTGGTCACTAATCACATGCCAATATCATAGGTATAACTGATATCCTATGTCAGAGGCGATCTTCCAGATGGGCCTTTACAGGCCTCAGCCATGTAGTTATAGATGTTGGCTCCCAACATAAACCCACAGCAGACATACTGCTGACAGACAGAAATTGGAACCATTTCCCCTGAAAACCAGAACAAGACAAGTCTGCCCACTCTCACCCCTCCTGTTCAACATAGTGTTGGAAGTCCTAGCTAGAGCAACCAGATGAGAAGGAAAACAGGAGTATCCAAATAGGAAAAAAGGAAGTTAAGTTATTCTTCTTTGTAGATGACATGACCCTATACCTTGGAAACCAAAGAGAATCTGTCAAAAACCTTTTTGCACTGAAAAAGTACTTTGGCAAAGTATCAGCATATAAAATTAACATGCAAAAGACAGTCTCATTCCTATACACCAACAATAAACAAACAGAAACCCAAATAAAAAGCCCAATCCCATTCACAATAGCCACAAAAAATGAAATACCTTGACATCTTCCTAATCAGACAAGTGAAAGACCTTTACAATGAAAACTACAAAACACTACTCAAAGAAATCAAGATGAAACAAACAAGTGGAAAAGTATTCCATGCTCATGGATTGCATGAATCAACATTGCTAAGATACCCATCCTGCCCAAGGCAATCTACAGATTTAATGCAGTACCCAGTAAATTACCAGTATCATTCTTCTCAGACTTGGAAACAACAATACTGGAATTCATATGGAAACATAATTGACCATGAATGGCCAAAACAATCCTCAGCAAAAGAAACAAAACAGGAGGTATCACACTTCCAGACTTTAAACTTTATTATAAGACTACAATAATCAAAATAGCCTGGTATTGGTACAAGAACAGGCATATAGACCAATAGAATAGGATAGAGATTCTGGAAGCAAAACCTCAATTTCTCAACCAGCTCAACTTTGACAAAGTCTCCACTAACAACCCCTGGGGAGAGGTGAACTTATTCAGTAAATGGTGCTGGAAAAACTAGCTGACCACATGCAAAAGATTGAAACAAGATCCTTACCTATCACCATTACACAAAAATCAACTCTGAATGGATCAAAGACCTAAATGTAAAACCTCAAGTTATAACAACCTTAGAAAATGCAGGAAACATCCTTAAGGAAACTGGAATTGGCAACAAATTTCTGATCAAAACCCCAAATGCTGGTGCCATAAGAGATAGGACAGACAAGTGGGACCTCATAAAACTGAAAAGCTTCTGCAAATAAAAAGAAACTATCAAGCGAGTAGGGAGACAGCCCACAGAATAGGAAAAAATATTTGCCCACTGTGTATCTGACAAAGACCTAACACCCAGTATCTACATGGAACTCAAATGTGCTGACAGGAATAAAGCAGCTCCATTAAAAAGTGAGCAAAAGATATGACTAGATACTTCTCACAAGAAGACACATAGCAGTCAACAGTTACATGAAAAGATGTTCAGCCTCAGTAATCATCAGAGAAATGCAAATTAAAACCACACTGAGATACTACCTTACTCCAATCAGGATGACTATCATCAATAACTCAATAAACAACAGATGCTGGAGAGGATACAGGGAAAAGGGAATAATCTATACTTTTGGTGGGAGTGTAAACTAGTACTTCTGTGGAAAATAGTTTGACAATTCTTAAAGGATCTAAAAATCATCCTTCCATAAGTCCCAGCAATTCCCCTTATGGGAATATACTCTGAGGAACTCAAATCACTCTGTGAAAAAGATACCTGCACTTGCATGTTTATACCAGTATAATTCACAATAGCAAAAACATGAAACCAACCGTGCTGCCCATTGAAAGAGGACTGGATTTTTAAAATGTTGTGTATACATACATGATGGAATTTTATACAACCATAAAGAAGGATACAGTTATGGCTTTGTAGCAATGTGGATGGACTTAAGAGTCTATAATACTCAGTTATCCATCACAGAAACAAAGAACTGAGTACCACATGTTCTCACACATAAGCAGACCCTGAATAGTTATAATACTATAAGAAAGGGATTGGCAGTTTCCCAAAACCAGGTGAAGTGGGGTCCAAACAGGCCAAAACTTTATCTACACAATGACCATTTGCATATCTAACCCTGAATAGTACCTCACAACTTAAAAATTTTAAAGTAATAGAGCAATCCCTTGGGTCCCCTCCAACTCTGGGAGCTTTTCTGTCCTCTCAATACATCCTGCTTTCTAAAAAAAAAAAAAAGAAGAAGAAAGAAATACCACCTAACTCCAGTAAGGAAGGCCATCATTAGTAAATTGAAAAACAACAAATGCTGATGAGGAGGCAGAGAAAAGGGAATGCTTCTACACTGTTGGTGGGAATGAAACTACTTCAAACCCCTATGGAAAGCAGTGTGGTGATTTCTAAAAGAACTAGAAACTGACCTTTTAGGCGACCCAGCTATTTACCTTCTGGGAATATACCCGGAAGAGCACAAATGATTCTGCAAAAAAGATACTTGCAGCACTATTCCCAATAGTAAAATCATGGAATCAGCCCTGCTCCCCATCAAAAGTGGGTTGGATAGAGAAAACATGGTACATGTACATGATGGAGTATTACACAGCCATAAAGGACACAACTATGGAGTTCACAGCAAATTGGATGGATTGAATCCATCACACTCAGTTATCTATCACAGAAACAGAGAACTGAATACCACATGTTCTCATTCATTAGTGGGTCTGAAACATTCTTCACAATACTACAAGAGAAGGATCGGCAGTAGCTGAACACTGCTGGAGTGGGAGGTGGGGCACGTAGTATCTAATGGTACCTGATTCTAAACCAAGGGAGTGAAGAGCAGTTTGATGCCCAAACTTCACATTCACGCCGACAACTTATGCACCTTATCCTGACTTGTACCCCATATCTCTATAATAAAGAGAAATATATAAATAAAATCAGATTATGGGGGCAGTCAGTGTTTGGAGAAATAACTGAAATGTGTGACGAAGTCACAGAATGCTGCAAGGAAAATTCACATTACTTAACTCAGCAAAAATAGTAGCTTATATCCAGTATGGGTTAGTGGCATATAACGTACAAAAATAACTTTTAGGAGAAAAACGGAGATTTATTTTATAAATACAAATGGGTAAATTGGAAGCTATGAGAAATATATAAGTTCAGATTTTTGTGGCTGTCTCCAGAATAAATGAGATGCAATGACTTCCATCCTTTCTTTCTAACTTTCAAAGGAGACTGGGTGGTGAGGGGTACATGTCATGCTGGAGAAGGTGGCGTGTGTCATTCTATGAGGGGACATTGAACATCCTTGAAGGTAAATGAAAACCACCTCAAAGTACCTGGCTGTCAAAGAAAAACACTTACTTAAGCCTCAGAGAATATAACAAATACTTAATTTAGAAAATATTTGACACTAAAACTAATATTCCACTTTAAAAAACAGAACATTGCATTCTAAAATTTTGTTTAGAGGAACACTGAATGGAATTGATATTCATATCATTTCAGAAGAAAATGCTCTAACATTTCAATCACTACATCAAACAGTGTTTCATGTTCAGAAACCAAAGTATGTACTCTGGCTAATTAATTCTTTAAGCCTAGAAAATACTACCCTTTTAAAACACATAAAAGTGGTATCACCACTCAGCAATCAACTTTTGAACCATCTGTGAAAGCTGCTGTGGCAATGTTTTATTTATTTGCAATAGCATCAAAAAAAGAGTCACAGCCTTCCCTTTAATAAAAATGGTTCTCACAAATGTATGACTCTGAAGTGATAGTACAGACTCAATGGAATACATGTGTGGCTGAGATCAGCTTTACCTGCTGAGGCCAAGAACGTTTAAGAGCTGTGTCGGTGGGCAGGTGCCCGGTGGGCATATCTGAGCCACAGGGCAATGAAGCTTCACCTCCACCTACCCTGTGGAGTGTAGTAACCTCAGATATGGGCTACAGGATTAGGAGGTAGGGACATGGCCACTCTGTTTGACCAAAGATCTGTCCACACTCCCTGCAGCTCCATCACCTGTGAAAGCATAGGAGTCACCTTCCAGCCCTGCAATTCTATGTGGTGGAGTGGGAGGTTTCCCTCCTCACCTTGTGATGGAGAAGAAAGGTTTTGCTCAAGAGAATATGAGGCTGCTGGAGGTCCAAGCTTCTGCGTGTGGGTACTCCTATGCTTGGGGGTGTTTACATTCAGGATGACACTTGGAAGAACAAACACTGAACAGGATCAGTTTTACTTTCCCAGCACCAATATGCTCATCACTGACACAGCCGCTCATCATAATTATGAATCAAGCCTATGAAAGGTGGGTGGAGAACAAGATGATTCTATTTCTAAACCTGACAGGACTTTTTTTTATATTCAATATTTTTTATTTTGATATTGTGGGGTACAGTTAAGAGGTATACAGATATGCTTCTTTGAGGCACCCTTGTTGATAAGAGGTGTCTCCCCATCCCCAGACAGATGCTTACTACCGTTCATCCAATCTCCCTTCCCCTCCCCCCCATAGTTTCCCATCACTATCAGTCATTTTCTTATGGTAATACGTTGGATGATCAAGGTCCACTATATGAGTAAGAGCATGTGATACTCAGATCTTTGTTTCTGTAAGAGGTCACTCAGTATTATAGACTCTAATTC
>NW_007012724.1:0-570 GCF_000164805.1 Carlito syrichta
AAGAAACCATCAGAAGAACAGGGATACAGTCAGCAGAGTGGGAAAAATGTTTCGCCAAAAATATATCTGTAAAAACGCATAACATCTAGGATCTACAAGAAACTCAAACACTCAGAAAAATCAGACAAACATTCCCTTTGAAAAGTGTACAAAATACGTGATTGGACACTTTTCATAAGAAGAGATGAGGCAGCCAGCAAACACATGAAAATTGCTCAGCCTCACTCATCATCAAAGAAATGCAAATGAGACCACTTTGAATTACCACATACCCCCTGTTAGACTGGCCATCACTAAGAAAACAAACAATAACAGAGGCTGATAAGAATTTGGGAAAAAATAAATGCTTCTACACGGCATGTGGACTGAGAGTAGAACAACCTCTTTGGAAAAGAGTGTGGTGTTTCCTAAAGGGACAAGATACTGACCCACCATGTGACTCAGTAATTCTCCTGTAGAGAATATACCTGGAGGAACTCAAATCATTTTACCAAAAAGATACCTATACAAATATGTTTTTCGGCAGCTCTAATCACAATTTCAAACAACATGGTACCAAACCATGTTCCC
>NW_007012725.1:0-788 GCF_000164805.1 Carlito syrichta
AAAAGAATCTGGGTTATGGCAGTCACCAATCCAAGATTTCTACATGGACACATTATAATGGCTAATCTGGAATCTGGGATTCTATTTCCACACATTCTTTAGGGCTACAGGCCTCTTGGATACGACAATTTTGTCATTAAAGATTCTCAGCAACCTTCTGGTATTCTTGACAGTTGTAACCGAGAATGTGGTCCTACAAGTCCATTGGGTTCCTCGGGACTACACAGGGCAGATTCCATGACCCAAAAAATCTTATCGCCATATTTGTATGTAACTATCACCTTAATATGTACCTTGTATTCCTAAAACTTCTGTTTTTCCTTCTATTCTGATTGGGGCCTGGTGTTTTGAGGTTGCCAGATGTTTATTACGTACTTTTAAGTGTAACCAGGATTCATGGATTCCATGATCCTAGGTAACTCTGGTCATCTGCCTATTTGCAGAGTGTGTTTTTGGATCCTCATCACGAGGGAAAACCAGGGCATCTTGTTGAGAATGAAAATCAAATACAGTTTTAGGAGTTCTCATTCGCCAGAATCTACAGGGCCTCTTAGTAAGTATAATCAGTAATCTGGGATTCAGGGTCCCTATATTTTTCAGAGCTACTGGCTCCGTAGATACTCTTAATCTGTCATTACAGATCCCCAGGAATATTCTATTGTCTTGATAGTTGTAATCGACGATCTGGACCAAATATCCTTTTGTGTCTTATGAACTTCTAGGACCACATTCAGGTACCCCAGGAATCAATGGCATATTGGTACAAAATCTCTTGATTCAGGTTATTT
>NW_007012726.1:0-803 GCF_000164805.1 Carlito syrichta
GAGTGAAAAAATGACTCATTTATTAATAACAACTTTTAATTTTCACAAGTTCGGTCTTTTGAAATAATTGCTAAAGGGACAAATTGCATTGTTCTTTAATCACAAATTGAGGGACACTAGGGAGGTTTGTTAATCGTTTCATTTTATTCTTCCAGTAAACTTTATTTTTATTACATTAAATTATATTATTAAGCCCCAAGGTATCCATACATTTTGTTTAATGACCTACCAGAATACTATTCATCAACTTAGGGGTTTATGCTTTTGAAAAATGCCTCGAGAAAAACCCACTTAGCAAGAGCAAGATCTCATGGAAAATAGAGATTTAGAAGCAAATAAATATGACTTTAAATATGTGTTTAAAATAAGATAAATAAGGATACTACTTCCAGAAGAAACTAGAATAATGAGTACTTGCCTTCTGTGTGGATGCCCCTCCCCAGAATATCTTCAGTTCATAAAATACTGCCTTGGTGTTTGACTGCCTAAGGCTGAAACTCCCAGAAGTGTTATGTTATACACTTCATACTTTCTCTTAAGGTCTTTAAACTAACTTTTATTATATTACAAGTTTATATGCATATATGCGTGAGTTTGTGTGTGTATTTTTTTCCCTTAAATAATTGTGACAATGCAGTCTTTTCACAAATTACCCTGAGACTTAAGGACATTATTTTCATTGCCTGGTCTTTGTTCACATATGGAATGGCTGAGAAACGTTTAGTACTGGGAAGCTTAGGAGCAGGTATAGAGGTGTAGGGAGAATTCATAGCTAAGTGTTCTTTTGCTCAAGGGGACAGAAC
>NW_007012727.1:0-671 GCF_000164805.1 Carlito syrichta
ACTTAGTTAACTATTTAATTCAGGTAGTTAAGTCAACAAGTTAACTAGTTACATCGGCTAGTTAAGCCAGCTAAGTAGTTACGTCACCTACCTAATTCAGCTAGTTAAGTCAGCTTTCTAATTAAGTCAGCTGGTTAAGACAACTAGCTAGCTAGTTAGCTAACGGATTAATTCAGCAGGTTGAATCAGGTAGTTAGCTAATTAGCTGGTTAAGTCATCTAGTTGAGTCAGCTACCTAGCTAGTTAGCAAACGGGTTGAATCAACTGGTTGAGTAGGTAAACTAGCTAGTTAACTAATGAGTTAAGTCAGCTGGAAGAGTCAGCTAGCTAGTTAGTTAGTTACAAGTTAAATCAGCTGCTTGAACCACCTAGGAAGCTCGTTAGCTAACGAGTTGCATCGGATCACTAAGTCAGCTAGATAACACATTAGATAACATGTAAGCTAACTAGTTAGCTAGCATGTTAAGTAAGCTAGCTAGCTAGGCAGCTAACTATTTAAGTGTGCTTGTTAACTAGGTAGCTAGCTAGTTAGCTAAATGTTTAAATCAGCTGGCTAGTGAGGTAGCAATCAGTTAACTAACTATAAAAGTCAGCTGTCTAGCTAGTGGCTAGCTAGTTAATTCAGTTAATTAAGTCAGCTGGCTAGCCAGCTGGCTAGCTACATAGCGAGG
>NW_007012728.1:0-747 GCF_000164805.1 Carlito syrichta
ACGGTCGGGGACAGGCCTGAACAACAAGGGTTCCTGTAAATGAATATTCATATATTTCACCTGAATTGTACCCTACCTCTTTCAAATTACAAATTAAGAAGCAAAAGTTTACACCAGAGCCCTGAATCCATAGCCAGTCATTAGAAAGAACTTCTTGTTGCTGTAGCCTTAACCACTTTTTTCCACACCGAAATAAAAACACAGACCCTTATTTTATTGAAACGTGCTTAGATAAAATATCCTGTTGCTGATTGTTAGTTAACTTATTTTTGAAATGTATCCCAGTTGACTGACTGGATATGTTTCATTGACGACAGCAACTGTATACTGCTACTTCAAATGCATTCTCCAGATGTGTGTCTTTTTCCCTGCGGAGGTATGTGGAGCTTTCTGGCATGTTTTCTTTCTGACCACGTTTGCGTGTTTCCCTGTGTTAACGTTACGTGGGAGTCGTTGCGGGGTGTCAGACACCTACCCTGCACAATGAATGGTACCTGCTGTCAATCTCTCTCTTGTGGGGGCGGGGCTCCGGGTCCCTCGCCATTGCGGGGCTGCAGCGCCCTGGCGTGAGGACGGCGCGTCGCGTCCCGGCCGCGTGACCTGCTGGGTTGACGCGATCCTTCCTCAGAATCCTGCCTGCGAGCACCGAGGCGCAACGCGGGTTCCGCCTCCCGGGCCGCGGCCTCCCACGGAGTGCTTCGGACTCCCGCGCTGCGGGAACCCCAGAGTGTGGCTCGCGGCGACCGG
>NW_007012729.1:0-742 GCF_000164805.1 Carlito syrichta
AGACAGATTGACCTGCAGAGGTAAAAAGAAGACTCCTTTGTAAAGGGAGGGAGCGAGGGCCACACAGAAGCAACTCTCGCTCCTGCAGGCCTTGAATTCACAGTGTCCTGAGCAGGAGACAACGTTCACATCAGAACTCACACTTTTGGCCTTGAAAATGGAAGGAAACTCTTGCTTCCTTTCCATATGACCCCGGTCCTCCCATGGAAGTGGACAGC
Organism: Carlito syrichta; assembly: GCF_000164805.1. Lineage (NCBI taxonomy): Eukaryota > Metazoa > Chordata > Mammalia > Primates > Tarsiidae > Carlito > Carlito syrichta. Next base: position 219 of record NW_007012729.1, read on the forward strand.
AGCACCTCTCCAGAGAGGCTAAAAGTAGCTCTGGGCTACACCCCCCACCCAGACTTGTTTTAGGAAAAGTCAATAATTAAACAAATTGCTTAACACTTGGTTCCAGTTCCTGCATATCTGGAGTTTAAATGCATAATACACCATTAATTTCCATGCTGCAGTTTTTATTTTAAAGAAAGTAACAGAATGTCCTTACACTGACACAGAAATTCTCCATTTTAGAACCAGGAATTCCCATGTTACACAAGAAAAAATAGAAATCTACTGAATTAATTTTTTAAAAGAAAAGAGATCAGATGCAATATTTCTTTGTTTTTCCTTTTGGAAATTTTGATGTATAATTCTTTCTGCCTGCCTACTTTTCTGCAAAACTGAGATGTACAGATTTCAATTCCCTGCTATGAAAAGTGATGTAGTGGCAATTTGATCAATGTTGCTTTCTGATTTTTATCAGAGTGAGAAAATAATTAAAATTATTATTGATTTGCAGTAGTGAACAGTTCATATTTTGATTTCCCTCCATT
>NW_007012729.1:1968-2717 GCF_000164805.1 Carlito syrichta
TCATAGGGCTCTTAAGGGGTTGCTTTGTTTCCTTTTAACTCTTGTATTATTTGTGTATTTCCATGTTTGTGAGTGCATTGTATTTTCTGCTTAACTCTGTGCTTGCCCGAACTTTTTGATAGGCATGGCCATTCCTTTTTTGTATGTTCTCTGTTCCACAGCTTCTTAAGCCTCTCCTGGAGGACTGGTCTGGAGACAACATATTCAATTAGGGATTGGAAGTCTGGGAATGATTTTAGTTGTCCATCATTTGTGAAGATTAGCATGGCTAGGTAAGAAATTCCTGGCTGGAATTATTGATTTTCAAGAATGCTGAAAGCATCCGAGTCAGTGGGACTACAAATCAGATCCACTGTGACTGATTTCCCTGAGCTTTTTGTAAACCATTTTATAACCCTGGAAAAAGTGGCTCACACCTGTAATCCCAGCATTTTGGGCAGTGGTGAGAGGATTGGCTGAACCCAAGGGTTGGATACCAGCCTGGGCATCTTAGCAAGACCTCATGTCTACAATAAACCAAAAATGAGCTGGGCATGGTGGCACACGTCTGTAGTTTCAGCTACTTGGAAGGATGGGGCTAGAGGATCACCTGAGCCCAGCAAATTGAGGCTGTGGTGGCCATGAGCATGCCACAGCACTCCACACTGGGCAACAAAGTGAGACTCTGACTCAACAAACAATACTTTTAGAGATTTTTAAAATAACTCCTTTCAGATCCCCTCACTGCCCCAGCAGTCATTTTGAAATCT
>NW_007012730.1:0-385 GCF_000164805.1 Carlito syrichta
GGATTTCCTTTCTAGAGGGATTGAGTCTCCAAAAAACCAAACAACACTTGCTTATCACTCTGAGAGTGTTTTGAGAATGGTGGCCAAAGCTTGAGCAGAAAACCACCTGACAGAGCTGCAGCAGGGATTTCTTCTCTACCACCACACACACCTGGCTCACTACTCTCTTGAGGAAAGGGCAGTTTTGCAAGAGTTTCGTTGGCAATCCCTAGGCATCCTACTGACAGTCCTGATTTGGGTTGTGTTGACTTCTCCTTGTTTCTACAGCTAACGGTGTAGAAAAAGATCACATCAACATGGTTAAATTCCCAGGGCCCTCCCACCTCTAGGAATGAGCTGAATGGCTGGTATCATCACTCACTGAAGCGTCTTGAACTTGATGGAG
>NW_007012731.1:0-654 GCF_000164805.1 Carlito syrichta
CTGTGCCATCACTCTTGCCTAACTGCAGACACCACCAGTCATGCTGGGCTGATGGCTAAGATGTCCCCAGAGTGAGAGGCTCCTGTGACTTCTCCTAGGAAAGTGGCCCACTGGAGTTTACATCCTCAGGGGTTCGCTTCTTCTCTGGATGTTTCTTTTTTATTGTTTTTTTATTCTAGATTAAGGGGGTACACGTAGAGGTTCGTTACATGAGTATATTGCAGCGTGGTGAGGTCTGGGCTTCTATGGAACCCGCCACCCAAATAGTGAGCACAGTACCCTTGCCATCTCCCTTCCGTCCCCCTTAGGGGTCCCCAGTGTCTGTTCTTCCATCTTTATGTCTGTGTGTACCCCGTGTCTAGATCCCACTTTTAAGTGAGAACACGCGGTATTTGGTTTCCTGTTTTTGCATTAATTTGCCCAGAATAATGGCCTCCAGCTGCATCCATGCTGCAAAAAAAAAAAAAAAAAAATTTTTGTTCTTTTTTATGACTGTGCATTATTCCACGGTGTATATGTACCCCATCTTCTTCATCCAATCCATTGCTCTCTGGATGTTTCTAAAGCCATTCACTCATTCATGCAGAGCTCCAGTCTCCAAGGTCATTCAGGGAACACATACAGCATTGACCTTCTCATTCTCACTTGGCCATG
>NW_007012732.1:0-770 GCF_000164805.1 Carlito syrichta
CACCTGTCTACTCACTCACCAGCCGACTAGTTAATTCAGCTAAGCTTGTGCCTACTAGACGGCTAACTACTTAAGTCAGCTAACCAATCAACCGACTAGTGGGCTAACTTCTCAGTCAACAAGTTAGATCAGCTAAATAGATGGCCAACTAGTTAGGTTAGCTAACTAGTCGGCCAATCAGTCGGCCAAATAATTAGGTGAGCAAACTACCCAATCAAATACTTACCCAAACTATGGGGCCAACTAGTCAGCCAACTACTTAAGCAAGCTAAATAGTCGGCCGATTCGTTGGACAACTTGTTAAGCCAGCTAACAAGTTGGCCGAGTAGCCAGCCAACATGCTAAACCAGCTAGCTAGTCGGCCGACTTGTCAGCCAACTAGTTAAATCACCTAGCTAACTCGTTAACCAACTAATTAACTCGTTTAATAACTAGTTAAAACAGTTACCTAACTCATTAACCAACTCGTTAATTCAGCTAGCTAGCTCATTAGCCAACTAGTTAAGTCAGTTAGCTAAGTGAGCTAGCTAACTAGCTAGCTAGCTAAGTAAGCTAGCTGTCACCTAGCTCACTGGCTATCTAATTATTTAAGTCAGCTACTTAAGCCTGCAACCTAAATAGTTGGCTAATTAATTAAGTCACCTGGTTATTCAGCTAGTTAAATAGTTAGCTAACTATTTAATTCATGTAGTTAATTCAGCTAGCTAACTGGTTAGTCAGCCAATTAAGTCAGCTAGCTAAGTAGTTAAGTCAGCTAGCTAAGTCATCTA
>NW_007012733.1:0-682 GCF_000164805.1 Carlito syrichta
AGAGTCATCTCATTTCCTATTATTCCCCCTTCATGTTTTCTCTGATAATCATAAATGCATTTCTGAGGTCAAAATGAAGGCAGGCTTGGCAAGCTGAAATATTTATTGTTAAGTGTTGGGAGCCGGCCACGGAGGCCCACCTGAATGTTAGGGATCAAGGTGGGCCGTGGACCCTGATACCACTAGGATGCATTCAGGAGCTGTTGACCCCATTCCCTCCTCCCTTTTTCATTTTAGCCCAAAGGATCTCTGCCTACCTAAGCTGAAGGCTCTGTGACTGTCTTTCATCAAACTGGCCTTCATTACCAATTCAGCACAAACTCATTCAGCACAGAAACTCATTGTTCCTGTTTATCATGAACTGCAGTTTCAGCTTAGGTATTAGATATAATTCAAACTCAGGTGACATTTGGGAGCCTTCTATATGGTACAAGCTTCTTTATAAGACTTAAAATATATTTGTAGAATTAGTATATACATATGGAGAGCTGTTTTCAGCTTTAGATGGTATAGATGATTATCTAGAGTTACCAGAAATGACCCAGCATGAACTTTGGGCTGGGCCACATTTCTAAGGGCCTAGCATGTACTTTGGACTGGGCTGCATTCTTTAAAACCAATTTTAGCTACAGTTAGTGTAGGGTTTTTCTACTTATTATAGAAATTGAATTTATTTTTATTC
>NW_007012734.1:0-732 GCF_000164805.1 Carlito syrichta
CCACCTGAAGATGCTTTCATTTCATGAATGGAAGCTTCTATTAAAACACAAAAAGGGACACTCATTTTCCCAAAGCATCTCCCAGGAAGTGGGCTAGGCCCTGCATCTTCATCAACTCATTCGGATGGGCTATGGGGTCCAGACTTGGGCTGCCCAATGCTGCTGTTTAGGGAGTGCAGATGGAGGAGACAAGGAGGCCGAGGACGGGCATGAAGGGGACTGGAGACCAAGGTCAGACATGGAGTGGCACATGGGCTGAGGCCAGACATGGAGGGGACGCGGAGGCCAAGGCCAGACAGGAAGGGGACATGAGGGCCGAGGTCAGACATGGAGGTGGAGACAGAAGCTGAGGCCAGACATGGCCAAGGAAAGCCTCAAAGGGCATCGCTGTTCCATCATATATTCCCCTGTGCTCAATGTGGATTCAAAACCACAAACTACAGGGCCAGCGTCATTGCCTCTTGCTTGTTCACCTCCTCCAGAAATACAAAAAACAGGACTCCCCACGTGTCTTACTGACTTTGGCTCACGCCTCTGTTTCCTAAGACCGACTGGATGTCCAGTGCCAGCATACACTGCACTGTGCATCTGAGACCACAGAGAGATGCTCTCCCTGTGCCCCCCAGAGCCTGCCCATCACCCCCTGCCACTGACATCCCCACCCCACCTCCCCTGCTGAGACATCACCAGGTCAGAGTGCCTCGCAGCGTTCTGAGACCAGGAGAGGCCCAT
>NW_007012735.1:0-718 GCF_000164805.1 Carlito syrichta
AGCCACTGAGCCCGGCTAGTTCATTTAAAATTAAACTAGAGAGAGAAAGAAGGGGGAGAGGAGATTCAGCTCTCCAAGGTGGGGGAGGGCGGCAAAGCCATCTTTTGATGATTTTCAAACAAACAGAATCAAGCATTTGCCTTGCCTTTCCTACATCGGCTGTAACACTAGATAAACACATAGTAGAAATATATATATATATATATATATATATATATACGTATATATACATATACATATACATACACATACTAGTTGATATGTACTAGTTGATGAAACGTAGGCGCAGTAGATTAGAAAATATATGCAATGTCATTTTGACAACAACTCAAAAAGAGAGACGTATTAATGCCTAAAGTTGACAGGAGGATGGAGGTGCACGTATTATTTGCCATATAAGTACACTGTCATGTGGTGCACAAACATGCACAGAATCGATATTTCAGCATTTCCGTGACTCTGTAAGCACAGTGACCACAGATAACATAACTAAGGTATTGACAGGAAAGGCGCACCACTTCTCACATCTACGTAAGAAAATTGTCCCAGCAGTACTGGGAGCAGAGCTCTTGGTCCCCGACTTTGATCCTTCGGTGGCAAAAAGAACCGAGTCTTGGAGCGAGAGTCACATGGTGCCATTTGGAGGGCAATGAATCAGGCGTGCTCTTCCTTTCCCTAGGGAAAAGGAGTAAGATCATTTCACAGATGGAGCTCCGGG
>NW_007012736.1:0-968 GCF_000164805.1 Carlito syrichta
TGATACATATATACCTAGCCTTTTGGTATGGTAAGAAATGTGAATAGCAACAAAACAACCAAAACATTGGAAGATGAGAGACATGAAGGAAATACAAGATCTGCTACTGGTGTTAATTTTGTTTTGGGTTTTGCGTGCTGTTTTGGTCACAGCAAGCATCATTCAGTTACAGAACTGTAGGCCTATTAAATCCTCTCGTTTGCAGGCTTGCGTTTCTTATAGCTGAGTTATGGTAGCTGTGAGACTAGAATGTTGGAATTTATGGTGGTAGAAGCTTTAAATATCCCAAACATTGCAATAAGGGTGGAAGGAGCTCTTTCTTAAGGGAGCAGGGTCAAATATTTATTTTGAGGCTGAAATGAATCAACAGGCGGTGTCTGGAAATGCTATTTCCAGGTTTAGAGAAAACCTGGAAGATTATGTGAGGAGGGACCTTAAAAAAACTGGAATTATCTTTTGAAGGGTGGGCCCCTTGTAGTACAGGCTTCAGGCTTCCCCTGCTAGGTAAGTGTTCTAGGAACCCATCATCCTAAGTGTACTAGCCAATGTTGTTGTGAGAGCTGCATTCAGCTTCAGTGAATTTTTTGGGAGATTCTTTCAATGCATTTTCCCATTTCATGATCGGTGATTCACGAGTGCACCTACCTACGTTGCACTGTGTGTTTAGCAGGTTTTAGCCAAAAATGATATGACTCCCAAGCCCCACCCTCCCTGTTCATCTGATCTTGCCCTGAGCGACTTTTTTTGTTTGTCTGGATGAAAAAAAGTCCTCAAAGAGAAACATTTTACCAATGTGGAAGAAGTAAAACACAAAACAGCAGAATCACTGAAAAGGCATCAAAATTAACAGGTTCAAAAACTATTTTGAACAATAGAAAAAGTGTCTCAACAGGTGTATTGCATCAAATGGAGAGTACTTTGAAGGCGACTGAAGTTTAAACAATTTTTTCTTTTTGAGTTGGAGTCTC
>NW_007012737.1:0-1062 GCF_000164805.1 Carlito syrichta
GCCAACTAGTTAATTGTGCCAACTAGTGAGCCAACTCGTCAGTCAACTGGTTGACCCAGCTAACTAGTAGGCCGACTACTGGGCCACCTTGTTAAGGCAGGTAATAAGTTGGCCTAGTAGTCAGCCAACTTATACCAGCTAACTAGTCAGGAGACTCATCAGCCAACAAGGTAATTAACCTAGCTCACTCCTTATTCAACTAGTTAAGTCAGCTATTTAACTTGTTTACAAACTAGTTAGAACAGTTAGCTAACTTGTTGACCAACTTGTTAAATCTGCTAGCTGGCTCCTTAGCCAGCAAGTTAATTCAGCTAGCTAAGTAAGCTAGCTAACCAGCTAGCTAGCTAACTCAGCTAGCTCAGTCAACTAGCTCACAAGTTAGCTAAATATTTGTCAGCTACTTAAGTGTGCTACCTAACAACTTAGGTAATTAGATAATTCAGCTAGTTATTTAGCTAGTTAAATAGTTAGCTAACTATTTAATTCAGGTCGCTAAGTAAGCTAGCTAACTAGTTAAGTCAGGCTATTGTCAGCTAGCTAAATAAAGTTAGTTAGCTAAGTCAGTTAGTTGTCAGTTTTCTATTTTAGTCAGCTGGTTAAGATAGCTAGCTAGCTAGTGAGCTAATGGGCTAAGTCAGCAGGTGGAGTCAGGTAGTTAGCTAGGTAACTAATGGGTTAAATCAGCTGGCTGAATCAGCTAGCTAGCTAGTTAACAAAAGGGTTGAATCATGTAGTTGAGTAAAGTAGCTAGCTAGTTAGATAACAAGTTAAGTCAACTGGATGAGTCAGCTAGCTAGCTAGTTAGCTAACGAGATAAGTCAGCTGGTTTTGTCAGCTAGTTATCTTGTTAGCTAGCAAGTTAAATCAGATAATTAAGTCACCTAGGTAGCACGTTAGATAATGAGTAAGCTGAATAGTTAGCTAGCTTGGTAATTCAGCTAGCTAGGCAGCTAACTATTTAAGGCAGTTTGCTAGCTGGTAGCTAGCTAGTTAGCTAAGTATTTAAGTCAGCTGGGAAGCTATGCAGCTAGCTAGTTAGCCTACTATTCAAGTCGGCTCTCT
>NW_007012737.1:2158-3441 GCF_000164805.1 Carlito syrichta
TTAACTAGTTAGTTAAATAACCTAGTTAAGTCAGCTCCATAGCCAGCTGGTTAGCTAGGTAGCTAAGTTGTTAAGTCAGCTGGTAAGCCAGCAGGCTATGTAGGTAGCTAGCTTGTTAAATCAGAGGGCTATCCAGCTTGATAGCTATGTACCTAGGCAATTAGGTCAGTCAGCTAGCTAACTGACTAGCTAGTTAAGTCGCCTAGTTAAGTCACCTGACTAGACAACTGGCTAGTTAGGTAGCAAGATAGTTAAGTAAACTGTCTATGCCACTGACTATATAGTTAAGTCAGCTGGCTAGCCAGCTGGCTAGCTAGGTAACTGGCTAATTACATCAGCGGGATAGACAGCTGGCTACTTAGTTAAGTCGAGTAATGAAGTCAGCTTTATAGACAGCTGATTAGCTATATATCAACCTGGTTAATTCAACAGACCAGCAAGCAGACCAGATGTTTAAGTCAGCTAGTTAAGTCAGCTGACATGAAGCTGGCTAGCTAGGTAGCAAGCTAGTTAAGTCAGTTGGCTAGCCAGCATTCTAGCTAATTAAGTCAGTTAGTTAAGTCAGCTGGCTAGCCAGCTAGCTAGCTATGTATAGTGCTAGTAAAGTTAGCTCTCTAGCCACTGGCTAACTAGTTACATCAGTTAGTTGAGTCAGCTAGTACTTAGCTGGCTAGCTGGTGAAGTCAACTAATTAAGTCTGCTGGCTACCCATCTGGCTACATAGGAAGCAACCTAGTTAAATCTGCTGGCTAGTCAGTTGGCTTTTTGGGAAATCAGGTAACTAATTCAGCTGGTTTCCCAGCTGACAAGCTAGGTAATTAACTAGCTTAGTCAGCTGCCTAGCCACCTGGTTTGCAGGTTAAGTCAGCTAGTTAATTCAGCAGGTCAGTCAGTTGCCTAGCTAGTTATCAGTTAGTTAAGTCAGCTGGATAGCCAGCTGGCTAGCTGGTTAAATCAGCTAGTTAAGTCGCTGGCCAACCAGCTTGCTAGCTAGGTTGCTAGCTAGTTAATTCAGCTAGTTAAATCAGCTGGCAAGCTAGGTAGCTATGTAGTTAAGTCAGCTATTTAATTCAGCTGGCTAGCTAGTTATGTCAGTTAGTTAAGTCAGCTGGCTAGGCAGCTGCCTATCATGGTAAGTATGTAGTTAAGTCAGCTGGCTAGCCATCTGGCTAGCTAGTTAAGTTACCTTGTTAAGACAGTTGGCTAGCCAGCTTGCTAGCTAGTTAAAAAGCTAGTTAACTCAGATGGCTAGACAGTTGGGTAGCTAGTTATTAAAGCTAGTT
>NW_007012738.1:0-664 GCF_000164805.1 Carlito syrichta
GAGGAAACAAAAACAAAGATTTTTTTTATCCTGCACATTTAAGGCAATTCCTTTTTCCTGTCTTAATTGAATTCAGCTAAGCATTCAAAACCCTCGCCACAAATATTGGCTGAGCTATTTTTCTTTTTAAACAAGGCCAAGTCCTGTGGGCACCCATGACGGAGACCATACTGTGAGAGGGCTGGTTTCCAGCCAGTTTGCCATTCAAACCCAGGGCTGGAGGATGTCTCTCCCAGGCTTCTTCAGGACTTTTGCAGTGAAGGCACCTTGCAGGCTTGTGGTGTGGGCACTGCACACATGTTATTTTCTGCACTTCTCAGGTGATTTGGAAACAATGAAAGTGATTCATTCACTTTCTCACATACACACAAAAAATAATGGTGAAGCCGGGCTCGGTGGCTCAGCCTGTAATCCCGCGCCTTTGGGAGGCTGAGGTGAGTGGATTGCCTGAGCCCGCGGGTTCGAGACCCGCCTGGGCAGCGAGACCTCATCTCTACCATAAATCAAAAAATCAGCCGGGCGTGGTAGCTCATGCCTGTAATTCCGGCTACTCGGAAGGCTGAGGCGGAAGGATCGCCGGAGCCCAGCATGTCGAGGCTGCGGTGGCCGGGAGCGGCCACTGCACTCCAGTCTGGGCGACAGAGTGAGACTCCAACTCAAAAAA
>NW_007012739.1:0-1730 GCF_000164805.1 Carlito syrichta
GAGAGAGCAAACTCTCTGGGGTCTCTTCTCCAAGGGATACTAATCCCATCATGAAAGACCCACCCTCATGATCTCATCCAAATATCTCCAAAAGACCCCATCTCAGAACATCTAAGACATTGGGGGTTAGGGTTTCAGCATACACATTTGGGAGGGGAGACACAATGCAATCCACACCACCCCCCAATAAGGTTCTTTGCGAGCCAGAAGCCAATCTTCAGACACTGGGCAATCACCCACCAAGCCTATCGATGTGAATTGTACCCTACATCTTTAAATAAAAATTAAAAAACCTGGAATCATTCCTTGGTCCTTCTCTGTCTTTGATTTTTGAAGAGCACTGAGCAGTTACTGGGCAAATGTCACTCTGTGTGTTTGTCCAATATTTCCTCCTTACAAAATTCGGGTTATGCACCTGGCAGGAAGGCTATGGAAGGGAAGGCTGACCCCACAGCAGGAGCAGACCACATACACAATGACTCTGGAGTATCTTGTGATGCCAAAAAAGGCAGTGCTCGAGCAATGATGGGGAAGTGTCAGAAAGACATGAGACCCAACGTGCATCCCAATGGCCAATCTACGGAACTCTTGAGCAAAACATGTATTAGGGTCATGGATAATACCCAATAAAGCATGAAATCTGGGAGGCCACACTGGTAAAAGTAATGAAATTCTTTTAAATGTAGAAGAAAGGAAAGATATTCCTTACAGTAAAATGTTAATTGAAAAATGGAGAAGAGAAGTAATAGTGAAAACAGAATATAGTGATCTGACCACAGTGATAACTGCTTTTGGCAAGAATTATCAACAAATGCCAAAATTAGTTTTGGTGAAGCACAAGAAGTAAAACTTTTATACAGTTCCTCCTGACAACACATAAAGAGAAAAATAGAAACTTTACAGTAGAGAAGATAGACAGGCATCACCTTAAATCAAGTCAAGGAGGTAAAACCATCAGTCATGGGACAGTCCAACCCGGTGTGCCTCCCAAACTGATGCACCAAGGTGGACACAGGCATCCCACATGATTCCATGACTGCTGGGCATGAGATCGTGGACCAGCTGGGTGGTCCTTGAGGTACTACTATGTTAGCAACACTGTAGAACAAATGTCTTTGAAAGTTTCCCCCTTTGTTTCTAGAATACAGACTCCCAGAAGTGGGTTTGCGGGGCCAGAGGGTACACACACAATAAACTAAGAAGTGCTGCCAGTCCCTCTTTCAGAGAGACTGGTACCCTCCATCACCACCCATCTCCTTCACCAGCACACAGCACTGTGTACAATGCAAAACACTGGGGCAAAGCAACCCTTGTGTGGCTGTGTCAGCACCTGGGCAGAGGCAGTGAGCATGGCAGCAGCCAGACAAACCCATGGCCCCAGATGCTTCAGGACTCGACGGGATTCTGTGAGGTTCAAACAAGTCAGGGCTCCAAGACCTGCAGACAATAGCAGGCACCTATGGAAAGACACCAGTGGAAGGTTGAGACTCCAGACATCTGCTGGATGTTGTTGGGGTGGTTGGTTACTCAGAAGTGACTCAAGAGCTCCAACTTGCCCAAGCCATACCTGGCCCTGTCTCCAGACATCAGTCATAGCCCCTGAAAGTCTACAACAGGTCAGGCACTGTGGCTCACACCTGCAATTCCAGGAGGCTGAGCTAGAGGACTGCTTGAGGCCAAGAGTTTGAGATCACCTGGACAACAGAATGAGACTTCATAACTGCTTAAAA
>NW_007012739.1:2775-4279 GCF_000164805.1 Carlito syrichta
ACCTTACTGAATGCAAAGCCTTTATGGAGGTGAGTAAGGTTAAAGACTCAATCTGAAAAGATACGTATCCTTCTAAGAAGAAACAGCAGGGCTGGGTGCAGTGACTCACACCTGAAATCTCAGCACTTTCAGAAGACAAGGAAAGAGGATGACTTGAGCCCAGGAGTTCAAGACCAACCTGGGCAACACAGTGAGACCTTGTCTCTATGAAAAATCCAAATGTCAGCTGGGCATGATGGCATGTGCCTATATCCCAGCTACTCGGGAGGCTGAAATGGAAGGATTGCCTGAGTCCAGGATGTTGAGGAGCTGTGATCATGTCACTGCACTTCAGCCTGGGCAACTAGACACTGACTCAAAAGTAAAACTAAAAAATATAAAATTTAAAGAGGAAGAAACACCAGAGAGTTCCCCTTCCCCGGACAACTATGACAGCCATGAGAGGACATAGGAAAAGGCAGTTATCTGCAAGCCAACAAGAGGTCCTCGCTAGAAATGGAACTGGCACCTTGATCTTGGACTTCTCAGTCTAGAACTATGAGAAAACAAACGTCTGTCCTCGAAGCCACCCAGTCTATGGGGTTTTGTTATAACAGCCCAGATAAAGGAAGACACAGTCCCTCTGTGAGTCAGATCAGTGACCTGATTGCCTTATCTTTTAAGTATATTCTCATCACTCAAGTCCGAGCACAATCCCCAAACCCTGGGTAAGATTTGCTTATGATGTATACATAAGGAGGCCTCCGTTATTATTACAAAACATACGAAATAACAAAGACACTTTGCTAAAAAAAGAAATAAGCAAAAATAGAAGTAACATTTTTTTCTCACAATCTGTTATGAGCTGAACTACATTTCCCAAAAAAATATATGCTGACATCTTAATCCCCAGCTGCAAATGGGATCTTACTTGGAAGTGGAGTTGTCGCAGACGAAATCAAGTAAACCCGAGGTCACATGGAATCAGGGAGGCCGTAATTGTAAGAAGAGGGAAATTTAGAGCGGGACACACAGGGGATAAGGGGCATGTGGAGATGGAGGCAGGGACTGGCATGATGCCACCGCAAAACAGAAACAGCAATAACTTTCCAACTGCCCCAGGGGCTGGGAGAGAGAAAGACGTGTCTCCCCAGAGTCTTTTGAGGGAATGCAATCCTAAGAACGCTTTTCTGTGGGCTTCTGGCCTCCACAAATATGACAGAATGCACTTCTGTTGTTTTGAGCAGCCTAGATTGTGCCATTTTGGGGGTTGTTGCTTTTTATTTTTGAGCTGGAGTCTCACTCTGTCGCCCAGGCTGGAGTGCAGTGGCACACTCAGGGCCATTGCAGCCTCAACCTGCTGGGCTCAGGTGATCCTTCTGCCTCAGTCTTTAAATTGGTGGAACTACAGGGATGTGCCACCATGCTAGGCTAATTTTTTTTGATTTACTGTAGAGATAAAGTCTCGCCAAATTGCCCAGGCTGGTCTCAAATCCATGGACTCAGGCAATACTCTTGCCTCAGC
>NW_007012739.1:4703-6679 GCF_000164805.1 Carlito syrichta
TCGGAGCTTTTCTGTCCTCTCAATAAATCCTGCTTTCTCAAAAAAACAAAAACAAAACCCATAACATCTTGGCATTGGAGCAGCAAAACAATGGTCAACATGCTAGTAGGAACGTATGTTTAGTCAAGCAGGACTGTGGTGGGGGAGGACCAATCAGGGTCTGAATGTGTGTTCCCTGCCAAAAAATCCAAATGTTGAAATCCTCACCCTCAAGGAGATGGTCTCTGGAGTTGGGGCCTTTGGGAGGAGATCTGGGCATGAGGGTGGAGCCCTCAAGAATGGGGCTGGTGCCCTGTACAACGAAATGCAGAAAGCTCCCTCATCCCTCACCCCTCCCTCCACAGGTGGACACAGTGAAAGACACTGCCATCTGCAAACTAAAAGGGTGTCCTCACCAGATGTGGCACCACCAGTGTGGTGATCTTGGACTTCAGCCTCTACAACTGAGAGAGAGACAGTTCTGTTGTTTCTAAGTTCCTGATTGATGGTACTTTGTTGCTGTTTAGTGCTCTCCTTACATCGACTTCCTTTGTCAGGTTTAGGGCATTTTGCTATGGTAGCCATGACAGACTAGGACCGGCAAGGAGGACAGTCCTGCAGAAACTGTCTTCACTGCACAGGTAAACCCTTCACATCCCACAAGTGACGAAAGGAGAGCAAGGGGTCTTTGGGGCTGGTGGGGGTCATGGGAGAGTCCGAAAGGGTCACAGGAAGCGAGTGGGTCTCAGCCTTCTGGGCCAGGGCACCAGTACAGAGGAAACACCTGAGAGCACCCAGCCCACCCCACATTCCATCAGCACCACTCCTGGTCTAGCCTGATGAGGCTGTTTTCACACTGCTATCACACATGCCCCTGCAGACACCGAGGCACCCTGCCCATCCCAGCAACCGTTGCTCACCATGGAAAAGCCAAAACATCACCTCCACATGCAGCAGACTGTGGAGATGGGGGCTGCAGGTGAGAGTGAGGCTCCCAGGAGCGGCCGTGGTTGTGGTGAGCAGAGTGATGGGGTGAGAATGGTGTTCAGGACTTCCTGGCTCAAACCTGCAGGTCAGTGGTCAGGGTAGGGGGGTGCTCTGGCCTCTAAGGGAACAACTTGAAAATGTGTGTCAAGCCACACTGCCCAGCAAGGCAAGCATGGGAGACACAGAAAGACACACTGCATATCCATCAGGTTAGACAAGAGGGGAGGACATTTTTGTTATGAGCAGAATTTTAGATAAAGAGCCACAGTCAGATACCATGGTTCGTGCCTGTAATCCCAGCATTTTAGGAGGCCCAGATAGGAGGATTGCTTGAGCCCAGGAGTTTGAGACCAGCCTGGGCAACAATGTGAGACCCCAGTGCTAAAACTTCAGTAATAAAGTTATCAGTATTGATAGTATGACAGTATCAGTCCATGAATGGGAACACGTGGCACACTAATGCAATGTGTTAGAAACAGGGAAACGGCCTGCGGGTATGTGGGCCCTTTCTAAACTGCCTTCCCAATTCTTCTGTAAATCCAAGACTTTTCCAAAAACAAAGTTTATTTTTAAAAAGTCTGTGGAGGAAATGCACAGGGTGGCAGACATAGAAGGGCTACAGGAAAAAAAAAAGACACTTGAGGAGACTGAGGTAGGAGAATCACCTGAACCCAGAAGATGGAGGTGCAGTGATCACTGTACTCCAGCCTGGGCAACAGAGTGAGAACCCAACTCAGAAACAAAAAAGGCTGGGTGTGCTGGTTCATGCCAGTAATAACAGCACTTTGACAGATTAAAGAGGGAGAATCACTTAAGCCAGGAATTCAAGACCAGTCTAGGCAACATACTGAGACCTCATCTCTACAAAAAATTAAAAATTAGCCAGACGTTGTGGCATGTGCCTGTAGTCCCAGCTACTCAGGAGGCTGAAACATAAAGGATCACCTGAGGCCAAGAGGTCAAAGCTGCAGTGAGCCACGATCATGCCACTGCCCTCCATCCTGGACAAG
>NW_007012740.1:0-653 GCF_000164805.1 Carlito syrichta
CAAAGTTACTTTTATGTTATCAATGTAGGTGTTGAATTAAAAAACTAAGTCATTAAAAAAATACTACTAAGTAAATAACACACGCTACTTAAGAATATGCCAAAAATTATGAAGGTACTAAAAGGGTGGAAGGTTAAAAAACAGCGACTTCAGTGACCCCTACAGGGATGTGCTCACTCACACACTCATCTAAGCCTGTTCTTCCCTCCACCTCCTGGGCACGCAGTGGGGTCACGCCTCTTGACCTCTCCTGCACATGGGGGTGACCAGGTCTGGACGTGGAAGTGTGAGCAGAAGTGACGGCACCACAACTTGACCACATCTCCACCTGCCACCCCCCCCACCCCTTCCTCCTTTCTCTCCCAGTCACTGCCAGGCTAAGGGGAGGGTCCACACACCTGGGGAGGGCAGAGCCAGGAGGGGAGAAGCCAGGATCGCAGAACACCCAGGGAGAGCAGCCCACCTTCTGCAGGGAAGTCACATGAGAAAAAAATAAAACGTTCAGGTTTTATCTGCAGGGAAGTCACATGAGAAAAAAATAAAACGTTCAGGTTAACCTGAGCGTTCAGGTTAGGCCAGGTGCGGTGGCTTACACCTGGAATCCCAGCCGGCGAGGGAGGATTGCTTGCGCCCAGGAGTTCAAGACTAGCCTA
>NW_007012741.1:0-713 GCF_000164805.1 Carlito syrichta
ATCATCCTAACCAGAGACGTGAAAGACCTTTACAATGAAAATTACAAAACACTGCTCAAAGAAATCAAAGCTGACACGAACAAGTGGAAAAATATCCCATGCTCATGGATTGGAAGAATCAACATTGTGAAGATGTCTATCTTACCTAAGGCAATCTACAAATTCAATGCAATACCCATTAAATTACCAACAACATTCTTCTCAGACCTAGAAAAAACAACACAGGAATTCATTTGGAAACACAAACGTCCAAGAATAGCCAGAATGATCCTCAGCAAAAAAAACAAAGCAGGTGGTATCACAATACCAGATTTCAAACTTTACTATAAAGCTACAATCATCAAAACAGGCATATAGATCAATGGAACAGAATTGAGATTCCAGAAGCAAAACCTCAATTTCTGAACCAACTCATCTTTGACAAAGCCCCCACCACCTACCAATGGGGAGAGAAGAACCTATTCAGTAAATGGTGCTGGGAAAATTGGCTGACCACATGCAGAAGATTGAAACAGGACCCCTATGTATCCCCATGCACAAAGGTTAACTCCAAATGGATCAGAGACCTAAATGTAAAACCTCAAACCATAAGAACCTTAGAAAAGGAAGGAAATACTCTCATGGAAATCGGAACTGGCATCCAATTCCTGTACAAAACCCGAAACCCACAGGACTTCAGAGAGAAGATAGACAAATGGGACCTTATTAAACTG
>NW_007012742.1:0-503 GCF_000164805.1 Carlito syrichta
CACAGTCCACTTTTGCAGAAGGGTTGATTCCATGTTTTTGCTATTGTGAATAGTACATCAATAAACATGCTTGTACACGTGACTTTTTGGTAGAATGATTTATCTTCCTCTGGGTATATTCCCAGGAGAGGTGTTGCTGGATCGTATGGAAGGTCAGTTTTTAGTTCTTTTAGGAATTGCCACACCCACACTGGCATCTGTTGTTTTTTGATTTATTAATAATGACCATCCTTACTAGAGTTAGGTGGTATCTTATTGTGGTTTTGATTTGTATTTCTCTGATGATTAGTGTATCTGTTGGCTGCTTGTATATCTTCTTTTAAAAAGTGCCTATTCATGTCCTTTGCCCACATTTTATTAGTTTATTTTTTAAAGAAAGCAGGATTTATTGAGAGGACAGAAAAGCTCCCACAGTGGTAGGGGACCCAAAAGGGTTGCCCCCTTTGCCCACTTTTTAATGGGTATGTTTGTTTTCTCCTTTCACTTGGTTTGAGTTCCTTGTA
>NW_007012743.1:0-2694 GCF_000164805.1 Carlito syrichta
TCTAGTTGACTTAACTAGCTAGCTACATACATTGCCAGTTGGCTAGCCAGCTCTCTCAACTAGCTGAATTAACCAGCTGGCTAGCCAACTGAATTAACTAGCTCACTACCTATCTAGCCTTCTGGCTAACCAGCTGACTTAACTAGGTGAGTTAACTAGCTAGGTACCTAGCTGGAAAGCTAACTTATATAGTTAGCTAAGTAGCTAGCTACCTAGCTAGCCAGTTGACTTAAATAGTTATCTAACCAGTTAGCTACCTAGGTAGCAAGCTGATTTCAATTGTTAATGGCCTAACTAGCTTGCTGACTTAACCAGCTAGCTAACTAGTAAGCTTACTCCTTATCTAACGTGTTAGCTACCTGACTTAATCATGTGATTTAACTAGTTATCTAAAGAACTAGCTAGCTAACTCAACCAGCTGACTTAGCTCGTTAGCTATCTAGCTTGCCTACTCATCCAGTTGACATAACCCATTTGCTAACTAGCTAGCTAGCTGACTCAATCAGCTGGCTTAACCCGTTTGCTAACTAGCTAACTACCTCACTCACCCTGCTGACTTAACTCATTAGCTAATTGGCTGGCTAACTGTCTTAACCATCTGACTAAATAAGAAAGCTGACTTAACTAGATGACTTAGCGATCTGACTTAATTACTTAGCTAGCAGACTTTACTGGCCGACTTAACAAGTTAGCTAGCTCACTTAACTACCTGAATTAAATAGTTAGCTAAGTATTACACTAGCTGAATAACTAGCTGCTTTAATAATTATCTCACTAGTTAGGTAGCAGACTTAAGTAGGTGACTTAAATTGTTCGCTAACTAGTGAGCTAGCTGACGTAGCTAGCTTATTTAGCTAGCTATCTGGTTAGCTAGGTGACTTAGCTAGCTGACTTAACTAGTTGGCTAAGGAGATAGGTAGCTGACAACAAATTGGTTAACGAGTTAGCTAACGGTTTTAACTATTTGGTAAATGAGTTAAATAGCTGGCTTAAATAGTTGGTTAAGGAGTTAGCTAGGTGAATTAATTTGTGGGTTGATAAGTCGGCCAACAACTTATATTGTTTAACATGTTGGTTGCCAACCTGGCCATCTTGTTACCTGACTTAACATGTCGGCCGACTAGTCAGCCAACTAGTTAACTGGCTTAACAAGATGACTGACGAGTTGGCCCACTAGTTAGCAATGTTAACTAGTTGCATGCTCACTTGCTCAACTAAGTAGCCAGCTGACAAGTTGGTCAACTAGTCGGACGATTGTTTAGCTCACTTTACTATTTGGATGGCTAGTTGGCAGACAGGTTACCTGAATTAAGTAGTCGGCCAGCGCGTGAGCCAACCATTGAGCAGACTTGATTAGTCGGTGGGTGAGAGCCGACTAGTCAGCTGACTTAACAATTCGACCAGTAAGTGAGCCGACTGGTAAGCTGACTTAAGTAGTCGGCCGGCAAGTGAGCCGACTGGTCAGTTGATTTAACTAACCTGCCGGTTTGTGAACTGAATGGTCAGCTGACTTTAGTTGTCTAGCGAGTGAGCCGACTAGTCAGAAGACTTAACTAGTTGGCCAGTGAGTGAGCAGACCCATGAGCAGAATTAACTAGTTGGCTGTCGAGTGAGCCGATGGGTGCTTAACTAGTTGGCCAGTGAGAGAGCCATTGGTATGCTGACTTAGCTAGTCAACTGGTGTGCAAACCGAGTAGTTAACTGTCCTGTTGGCCTGTGAGCAAGCTGACGAGTTACCTGAACTTTTGGCTGGCGAGTGACCCGACTGGTTTCCTGGCTGGTTGGTAGCTGAATTAGCAGACTAGTTAGCTGAACTGATGGAAAGCGAGAGAGGCAAATAATTACTTGACCAGCTTGCTGAGTTGCTAACTCACATATTAGCTAAGTAACTAGCTGATCTGCCTGCTGACTTAACCAGATAGCTGACAAGTTAACTGACTATGTGGCTGACATAACTAGCTAGCAAACAAGTTATCTAGCTGTCTATCTAGCTGACTGAACTAGCTAGCTAACTGGCTACTTAGCTGGCTAGCTGACTTAACTATCTAGCTGATCAGTTAGCTGACTTGATAACTGATTTAAATGCTACTTGATAAGCAACCTGTCTACCTAGCTGACTTAACTAGCTAGCTGAATAGTTAACTGACTTGCCAGCTGACTTAACTAGCTACCTGGCTAGCTAGTTGTCATAACTAGCTGATTATCTAGTTGACTGGCTAACTGGCCAGGCAGCTGACTAAACTAGCTACCTACTTGGTTGACTAAACAGCTAGTCAACTGGATAAACTAGCTAGCTACCTGGCTGGCTAGTTGGGTAGGCAGACAGCTAGCTAGCTAGAGGGCTGGCCTCCTGGCTAGCTAGTTGAATTAAATAGCCAGCCGGCTGGCAGGACAGTCTGATAGCCAGCTGACTTAACTAGCCAGATACCCTGCTGGTCAGCCGGCAAGCCAGTTAGTTTAACTAGATGACCACATACTTGACCGGCCTGTTAACCAGCCATCAAAACTTGCCAGCCACCTAGCTAGTCAGCCGATAAACCAGCTGACTAAACAAGCTGACTTAAGTAGATAGCCATTGGCTAGCCAGCTGACTTAACTAGCTAGCCAACAAGCTAGCCAGCCGGCTAGCCAGCTCTCTTAACTAGCTGATTTAACTAGCTAGAAAGCAGGCTAGACAGATGACTTATTTAGGTA
>NW_007012744.1:0-861 GCF_000164805.1 Carlito syrichta
GACCTCCTTTTCCTTCACCTCCACCAGTAAACGTGTATGGAGCTTCTGGAGACTATTTTCCACCAAGGGATTCCCCAGGTCCACCACATCCTCCATTCGCAATGAGAAATGTGTATTCACCGAGATGTTTTCTTCCTTATCTTCCCCCAAGACCTGGATTTTTCCCCCCACCCCCTCATTCCAAAAGTAGATATGAGTTCCCTTCAGGGTTGATTCCACCTTCAAATGAGCCTGCTACTGAACATTCAGAACCACAACAAGAAGCCTGACGATATTTTTGCTCTCTTCAAAAGTAATTTTGACATATCTCTCATTTTCAGTTTAAGTAACTGCTGTTACTTAGGAGATTATACTATTGCTCAAATTGAAGCTTAATGGAATTATATAATTCTCAGAATTGTATTTTATAAATAAAGATGATTTAAATATGAAAAATAATAAAAGACCCCACGCTACTTTTGTTCTTCAAAACGTTCCAACCCCTAGACTCTCCATCCTATTGCTGAACATCACCTACACATCTTAGACACAAAAACTCTCTCCCCAATTCCCCTCTTCCCCTTGAAGTTCCCATGGCCTCCTATTGTTCTGAGTAGTAATAGTTTTTGGACAGACTTTTCCTGCAACGGACTTCCCCACATGCAAACCTGTTGAAGCATGTATGGGCTAATGTTAATTCGTGGCCATATTATTTTCCTTGATCAGTCCCTGAGATCTCTTGAACATCCTACAATAATAGAATGCTTTTGTTTTATGCATCCATATTTTGGAGTAATGTGTTATACATCCACAGTAAGTAATATAGGCAATTTAAATTATTTATCTAAGGCATTAAAAACCAGTATAAAACTTCTGTCCTGA
>NW_007012745.1:0-928 GCF_000164805.1 Carlito syrichta
GCTCACATATAAGATGAAAGCATTTTCAGACAGCAAAAAGCAGCTGGCGGAGGGGGAAGAGAACCTGCCAAACATGGACGTTTCCTTAGAGAAATTTTCATTGGTTCAGTCTTGGTTCGTGGTTTTACCCTCTGTTAGCCTTCCCCATCTAGCCTCACAGTGATATATTTTACGTTTCCAATATTTGAACCCTTGGCTTCTCCTATTGATCCTGTTCACCCTTCTTTTTTTTTTTTTAGAACTTTTGTTTTTTTTTTTCCTGAGTTGGAGTCTCACTCTGTCGTCCAGACTGGAGTGCAGTGGCCGCTCCCGGCCACCGCAGCCTCGGCCTGCTGGGCTCCAGCGATCCTTCCGCCTCAGCCTTCCTAGTAGCCGGAATTACAGGCATGTGCCACCACACCCAGCTGATTTTTTGATTTATTGTAGAGATGAGGTCTCACTGCCCAGGCGGGTCTCGAACCCGCGGGCTCAGGCAATTCACTCACCTCAGCCTCCCAAAGGCGCGGGATTACAGGCTGAGCCACCGAGCCCGGCCTGTTCACCTTTCAAAGATCTCCCCAGGCCTGATTCTTTCTTAGCTCACAATTGCTTTTCTGAATGTTAGCAGTTTCTCTAACTTATGAGACAAGTAAAATATTTTCAGCCCAAGATATAGATAAGATCTGATCATCAGGGTACACCTTCGTGAATGAATTACTCCATTTTACTTTTTAAAGGTCCAGTGCAACCTCTTGTGTTGGCAGCATTCCCCATCTTCCTGCCACATCCTGGCTCTTCTTTCATTGGCAACTCAAATCTGATTCCTGTTCTGGATTTTATTCTGACTTTCATCTGAACATATTTACTTAATGCAACTGAAGCATGTACAGAAAAGGAGAATCTAGTCTAGCCTTGCATTCATGTCTCTAAATACAATTGAGAGGTCAGA
>NW_007012746.1:0-719 GCF_000164805.1 Carlito syrichta
CGGCTTACTGGTCGTCTCACTGGCCAGCCAACTAGTTAAGTCATCTGAGCAGTCGAATCACTCACCAGTCGACTAAAGTCAGCTGACCAGTCAGTTCACTCGTCAGTCATATAGTTAAGTCAGCTGACTAATCGACTCACTCACCAGGTGACTAGTTATGTCATTTGACCCATGAGATCACTCGCCAGACAATGAGTTAAATTTGCTCACCTGTCGGCTCACTCGCCAGCCAACTAGTTGAATTCAGATAATCAGTCAGCCGCCTAGCTGGCCAACTAGTTAAGTCAGCTAAACAATTGGTCAAATAGTAGGCCAACTTGTCAGCCGACAAGTTAGCTCAGCTAATTACTTACTGACAAGTTAGGCCATCTAAATAATTGACCTACTAATCGGCCAACTAGTTAGGTCAGCACAACAGTCATCCAACTAGTTAACAGGGCTGACTAGTGGGCCAACTCATCAGTCAACTATCTAACCCAGCTAACTAGTCTGCCCTCTAGTTAAGGCAGCTAATAAGTTGGTCGTGTAGTCAGTCAACGTGCTAAGACAGCTAACTATTCTGCTGACTCATCAACCAAGTTAAGTCACCTAGCTAACCTGTTAAACTAGTTAAGTCAGCTTGTTAACTAGTATCCCAACTAGTAAACGCAGGTAGCTAACTCATTTACCAATTTGTTTAAATGAGTTAGCTTTCTATTTTAGCCAACTAGTTAACTCAG
>NW_007012747.1:0-678 GCF_000164805.1 Carlito syrichta
TAATTGAATGGCTAACTTAAGGATACAAAACCCTAGACCTCTTGACTCAAGGTGGGCTCATCTCAGTTAAAATTTATGCCCCAAAGATCCCCAATGAGATCAACAAAAGTTAAACTCAAAATGAGATCACATCTTGCCTAGCTTCTTTTCCTTCTTTGCTTTTTCTTGCTCTTTCTCCTGAGAGCACATCCCAGCTATCTTAGTCTCTTTTTCCAGGGAGTCACATCTAGGACACCTTTCTAAATCCTACTGGGCATTAAGATAGGGCCTGCTGGTTGGGCACAAATAAATTATCTGTGGAAATGATTCTTTCTTCTCTTTCCTTTACCAAAATATAAGCCATATGACAGAGGACCACCAAAACTGGCATGTATTTATTAAAATTGTGCATTTATTTTTACATACTTAAATTTCAGTCACCTTCAGAGTACTCTCCATTTGATGCAATACACCTAGTGAAACAGTTTTACACTGCTCAAAACAGTTTTTTTTTTTTTGAGTTGGAGTCTCACTCTGTCACCCAGACTGGAGTGCAGTGGCTGCTCCCGGCCACCGCAACCTCGACCTGCTGGGCTCTGGCGATCCTTCCGTCTCAGCCTTCCGAGTAGTCGGAATTACAGGCACGCACTACCATGCCTGGCTGATTTTTTTATTTATTGTAGAGATGATGTCTCGCTG
>NW_007012748.1:0-807 GCF_000164805.1 Carlito syrichta
CAGGGCCCTCTCCCAGAAGGAATAGTGAGTGTAATATTAGGCAGAAGTTCCTTGTCTTTACAAGGAATTTCCATTATTCATGGAGTGGTGGATTCGGATTACACAAGAGAAATCCAGGTGCTTGTTGTTCCCCCTAGCAAAACTACAGTTTAACAAAGGTCAGAGAATAGCCCAGTTGCTGCTCCTGCCTTATCATAAAACAGGTAAAATTAACTAACCTGCCTAGAGGTAACTCTGAATTTGACTCTAGCGATGTTGCTTTTGGGGTTCAGGAAGTTACTAACCCTAGACCTCTAGAAGACATATATATATATATATAAGGAGTTAAGATTAAAGACTTATTGGACACCGGAGCCGATGTTTCCTGTATTGCCAGGAAAATTGACTTGCTTCTTTGCCTACTCAAAAAGCTCCTTTGGGACTCATAGGCATTGGTCGAGTACTCTCAGTAGCCAATAGCTCTAAAAATTTTAAATTGGACAGATGAGACTTCAGAAACTTTTTGCCCATACATTATTCCATCTATCCCCTTTACATTATGAGGAAGAGATATTCTTGCTCAAATAAGTATGCGTTTATATAGCCCTAACGATAAAGCTTCAGTCCTGATCAGACCGTTCCCAGAAGAACTGCCTCCGAGTAGTCTCTTCTCTCCATCCAGATTCTCTGGTGCGGTCCTAACCCCCCTTTGGTCTGAGTGGGTCATGACAATTTTTGATGTTGAAAAGAATTATGTGGCACAACCTGCATTTTTCTTATTACTCCTTGTTTTTAAAGGGAACCAGTGGCATCAACGCTAGCTGACCC
>NW_007012749.1:0-598 GCF_000164805.1 Carlito syrichta
CCTGGTCCCTAGGCTGATCCCCGCCAGTGATGTCTTTCCATCCCTGAAGTCATATGCTGTCATTAAAAGTTTTTTAAAAAGAGTTAACTATTCTAGAGTTAACACCTTTATTGATATATAATTCACGTGTCATAAAATTCACCATTTAAAAAATGTACGATTGAGTGTTTTAGTGTATTCACAAAGTTGTTCAGTCCTCATCACTGATTTCAGAACATTTTCTTTATCACCCCCCAAAAAACCCCATACTTTTAGCAGTCACTCTTCATTTCTCCTTCCCTGGCAACAACAAATCCACTTTCTGATTCTATACATTTCTCTATTCTTAGCATTTTGTGTAAATTGCAAGTTGTCTTTTGTGACTGTCTTCTTTCATTTAGTGTAATGTTTTCAAGGTTCATTAATGTAGTAGTATCATGTATTGATACTTCATTATTTTTATGGCCGAATAATTCTTCATTATATGGATATACTGTATTTGGTTTATCCATTCATTAGTTAATGGACATTTTGTTTTTTTCCACTTTTGACTACTGTGAATAATGATGTGAACATTTGTGTACAGTTTTTGTGTGGATATGTGTTTTCAATTTTCTTA
>NW_007012750.1:0-775 GCF_000164805.1 Carlito syrichta
TTCGGGGTCCCCAGCCTCCCGGGGCGAGAGTCAGAGACCCACTGCAGATCTCCTTTGCAGAGGGCTTCAGAGACCGGGTTGCCCCGTCGCCATCTTGCTGCTTCTCCCCTCTTTGTTCTTTACATGGGTGAGACTACCTCCTACTGGAAAAGTTGAGAATGCCAAATACTTTCCCAGCCCCCTTGAAGCTAGGCACAGACACCTCACATAGGCCCCAGAGACCAGAAGCACTCAATCTGACTTCTGAGCTCATCAGAACAAACATCTAGCATTACAAGTGTTCATTCCATAGGCATTTGCTGAAACCCTTCTAAGGGCCTGGCTCTGTGCTACAATCTTTGCAAGCAGTACAGCACATCAACAACTCTAAGTGGTCTTGAACTTGGTTGCACAAGGACATCACTTTGGAGCTGCGGTGGCCATCTTATGATGAGCCTAAAAATATAAAGCCAAGACATCAAGGATGACAGACTGGAAAGACAAGGAGATCCTGGTGCCCTTGATGAAGAGGCTGAGTGCTGCTTCCTTCTCAGAATCACCTGCCTCCCGACCACTCGCTATGTGAGATAATGAAGTAACTTCATGCCAAAGCAACTTTCAGTCAGTTATTTTACCTGCACCTCCTGACCAATGAAAACAGACAATTCGTTCTTTGCCTCCACAAAACTCATGTTCTAGAGAGAAGAGCAACATTAGAATGCAGAGAAGTGCTGATTCCGCTACCCTTTCTGAAATTTTCTGCTAAAATTATCACACCAGGTCTTATTAAAGAGCA
>NW_007012751.1:0-771 GCF_000164805.1 Carlito syrichta
AAAAAAAAAAAAAAAAAAAAAAAAAGAAAAGTAGTCAACACAATCAATTCCCATAGTAAATCATAATTTACTCTTTTCACCTTCTGGGACTCAGTGGCCTTTTCTACAAGTGTTAAGGCCTTTTCTGCCTTGGATGTTAGGACTCTTTTAGAAGTGGGGGAGAAATGCCCCTGTAATATATTAAAAAGAGGCTTTAAATCTGCAGTAGTAATATACAAATTAGGTCTTAGCCAATTAATATCCCCTAATAACTTTTGAAAGTCATTTAAAGCAACCAAATGATTTTTTTAATTGCAAATGTTGATAACTCACAGTTTGAGTGTTTAACACTCAACCAAGATAAGTAAAAGGTGGATAGGTTTGAATCATTTCAGGAGTAATTTTCAAACCAGTTTGTTAAAGCTGTCACTGTTTTATTTAAAATGTCATGTAAAAGAGCACGATTATGATGGGCTAATAAAATGTCATCCATATAATGTACCAGGTAAAGGTCAGGGTATTGATGTCTAATATCTCGCAAGGCAGCATCAACATATTTTTGACACAAGGAGGGGCTATTTTTCATGTCTTGTGGTAGAACATTCCACTGAAACCTCTGATAGGGCTGTTTAAGATTTTCAGAGGGAAGGCTAAATGCAAATTTCTTACAACCTTCAGATTTTAAAGGTATGGTAAAAAAGCAATCTAGTAATAAATAATTGTGATGTTAAAGTCAGCAGTATAGCAACGGAGATGGAAACCTGTGCTGCAATGCACCCATAGCTTCCATGG
>NW_007012752.1:0-681 GCF_000164805.1 Carlito syrichta
GGACTATTTCTAGACACCATATCACAGTGCTCTATCAGTCAAGCAGCTTAAAAAGTGAAAGAGGAAAAAAGAAAATAAAACAGTCAGAGCAAGAAAACTCAGAAGTGTGAGAAAAAAGGAGAGCAAGACGGGAGCAAAAGGCAGAAGACAGAGGATCGAATTTTCTTATTCATTCATCAATTGATGTTCATAAAAATAAAGCACTCTTGCATGTATAGCAAATCTCACTTCTTTATTTTGTGTAGAGAGCTGCAAAGTTGCCTGTAAACATGCAATCAAATCATTTGGTAAATCAGATTATACAGAATGTCTTTGAAATTAAAAGAATTAAATTGTCCTTGATAATAATGCATCACTTGAATAATTAAATTGTTTAAAAATAGCATATTACTTTTCTGAATGTTTAGAATCTTTGTAGGCAATTATCTTTTTTAAAAATATAGAGGATGTTTTGAATTGTACATTTAATTGGATAAATGAGGGTCCAAAGGTTAGAGTAGCTGTAAATTATATAGTGCAATCTATCTTACTGCAAATGCAAATAAATGGGAAAGATTAATTGAATACTTTAGCTGTGGTCTTTCTTTGAACAAATGAATAATTTATTTAGGCAAGAAAAGTGTGCTAAATATTAATGTAGTAGAACCTGACATTTCTCAAAAATACCTGTGATTTCTAGGA
>NW_007012753.1:0-791 GCF_000164805.1 Carlito syrichta
ATTCTTATGCTAATGGATATCTAGTTTTTCCAACACTATTTGTTGCAGAAACTGTCCTTTCTTCTTTGTGCATTCTTGGCATCCTTGTGGAAGGTCCTTTGTATGCACTTGGGTTTATTTCTGAGCTCTTTATTTTGTTTCATTGGCCTACATGTCTGTTTTTATGTCAGTATCATAGTGTTATAATTATTGTCGACTTAATTATTTTGAAATCAGGTAGTGTGATACCCTCAGCTTTCCTCTTCTTCTTCAAGATCACTTTGGCGATCTAGGGTCTTTTGTGGTTCCATATGAATTTTCGGATTTTTTTTCTATTCTGTTAAGAATGCCATTAGAAATTGCATAGACTCTGTAGATCACTTTGGATAGTGTAGACGTTTAAACAATATTAATTCTTCCAGTCCAAGAATGCAGGATGTCTTGCCATCGATTTTTGTCTGCTTTAATTTCTTTCATTCATGTTCTATGGTTTTCAGAAGTAGATCACTTGTTAAGTGTTCTTACAAAACACACACACACACACACACACACACACACATATACACACACACACAAGAACATAGTACTTTTTTTAAGTGATGGATATGTTTAGAACCTAAATTTTAGTATGATATTATAGGTATATTCATATGTTTAACTCATTAGAATGTATGCATTAAATGTGTACAATTTTTTGTAAATCAATTATACTGCAACAAAGCTAAGAAAAAGGGAGAGAGCCCTACTTTAAATAAATGTAGAAATTTGGATTTTTAATGAGACTGACTACTTTTTTAATTTAAGTGTTGCTA
>NW_007012754.1:0-537 GCF_000164805.1 Carlito syrichta
TTTGGGAGGATGGCTTTCTACCATGGAATTGCAGCACAGTTATAGAGTTTCTCTGGAAACCTCATGATATAGTTTGCCAACTTTCAAACAGCACATGGCCTGCAGTGGGCCTGGAGGCAGGAAGGAAAGGTACTTGTCTATACCACTCAATGATTCTACTGCCTGTATTTATTGTGTAGGTGTTGCCTCAGAGGAAGAAGTCCTGGAGGAATTGAAAGTAAGGTGAGTTTTTCCAATCACAATAACAATAAATTTTAGTTTTCATGATTCAGATTCATAAAACATTCTGAAAACTCTTTACTTGATTAGTGTTTCAAAAAATAAAGGGCTAGAGAATTTGTGTGCCTATTATCAAATGGTTGCTATATCTCTCCATAACAACCTGCAATTGAGTAAATAAGAACATCTAAACGTCTAAGTAAAACAAGTGATTGGCCTCTGGCACTATTTAAAATAATGTTATCACATCAGTGCTTGCGTACTTTTATTAATGGATGTATAGAAGAAATGTTGCTATGCGGTCTAATTCTAAAGAGT
>NW_007012755.1:0-410 GCF_000164805.1 Carlito syrichta
GTGGTATCTCAGTGTGGTTTTGATTTGCATCTCCCTGATGATTAGTGAGGTTGAGCATTTCTTCATGTGTTTGTTGGCTTCTCGAATGTCTTCTTTTGTGAAGTGTCTGTTCATATCTTTTGCCCATTTTATAATGGAGTTGTTTGTTTTCTTCTTTTCAGTACGTTTCAGTTCCTTGTAGATCCAGGATGTTAAGCCTTTGTCAGACCTAGAGTTGGCAAAGACTTTTTCCCAGTCTGTAGGCTGTCTTCCTGCTCTCTTGATGGTTTCTTTGGCTTTGCAGAAGCTTGTCAGTTTAATAAGGTCCCATTTGTCTATCTTCTCTCTTAAGTCCTGTGGGTTTCGGGTTTTGTACAGGAATTGGATGCCAGTACCGATTTCCATGAGAGTATTTCCTTCCTTTTCTAACG
>NW_007012756.1:0-642 GCF_000164805.1 Carlito syrichta
TTATTGAACCATTTCAAAATGGATGCCCAGTGAGTTGGTGACTGACCCACTTCTGTGATAGGTACCTCAGTGACTGTATCCTCTGTGATGGGTACCCAGTGACTACCAATCATCTCTAATGGATGCCTTCGTGATTAGCTCTCCTGTTTGATGGGTGCCCCCATGAATAGCTCTCCTATTTGATGGGTATAACCGTGATATGCTCTACTCTGTGACAGCTGACTCAATGACGGGGCCTACTCCATAATGGGCATCTTGTGAATGACCTGGTTCTGTAGTGGGTACCCCAGGGTCGAGATTTCTTCTGTGATTCAGTGACAGACCTTCCTCAGTGACAGCAATTAACACTACTCCATAACGGGTGTCCCAGGCAATGTCCCTCTTCTTTATTGGTGCCACATTGACCAGTCCTCCTCTGTGTGAATGTCTTGGTGACTTCCCATCCTCTGTGAAAAGATGACCCCATGAGTTGCTCTTCTCTGTAATTTGTATCCCAGTGACTGGCCTGCCTCTCTTATGGTTTCCCAAGTGACTGCTCCTCCTCTCTGGGTGTTCCAGTGACTGGTCCTCTGTTATCGTGCCCCAGTGAATGTCTCACTTCTGTGATAGCTACCCCAGTCTAAAAAATGAGTGACACAGTAA
>NW_007012757.1:0-772 GCF_000164805.1 Carlito syrichta
CCACTGTGGGAGCTATTCTCTCATCTCAATAAATCCTGCTTATAAAGAGAAGTCTGCCTTATTCAGTGGATTCTTGAATGGCCGCTTATCCCTGAAAAAGTTTTTGGATAGGTGTGAACAGCTTGTTTCCCTCACTTCTTGGGAATGAAACCACCCATGTCTACCGCATTTGGCAGAGCAGTGTACCAAGTCCTTGATACCTAAGGATTGCTCAGTAGTCATGGTCCCTCCCATTATGATGTCTAAGTTCTGAGGCTGATGTCACAAATGGCAATAGGGCCTGCTTGTTTCCCTGACATGTTTACATCTTTTAATTGAAAAGATTAATGGTTATTTCAATGTATCTACAGATACATTGAAATAACTATTAAGGTAACATCACTGTCTCAGAACTGGAAATTACAGTAAAGCATTCATATGAAACCCTAAACAATCATGAATAGCCAAAAGAATCCTTATCAAAAGAAACAATGCAGGAGCTATCGCTGTTCCAGACCTTAAATTTACTATAAGTTTACAGTAATCAAACAGCCTGGTATTGGTACAAAAATAGGTCTATAGGCCAATGGATCAAGAAAGAGTGAAATCCTCAAATTCTCAACCAACTCATATTTGAAAAAACCTCCAAGACACACTGGGGAATATAGAACTCATTCAGAAAATGATGCTGGGAAAAGTCTGACCTCATGCACAAGAGTGAAACCGGACCCCTATCACCATAAACATTAACTCTAAATGGATCAAGACCTAAACGTAAAATACCAAAATATTA
>NW_007012758.1:0-461 GCF_000164805.1 Carlito syrichta
AATTTGCCTATTCCATACATATATATACATTTTTGATGGATTCTATTTCTTCCTCCTTTTTTTTTTTTTTTGAGTCAGAGTCTCACTGTCACCCAGGCTGGAATACAGTGACTGCAACCTCGACCTGCTGGGCTCAGGTGATCCTTCCGCCTCAGTCTTCCAAGTAGCTGGAACCACAGGTGTGCACCACCACCACCCAGCTAATTTTTTGATTTATTGTGGAGATGAGGTCTTGCCAAGTTGCCCAGGCTCATCTCGAATCCCTGGGCTCAGGTCATCTGCTCACCTCAAGCATGAGCCACTGCGCCTGGCACAGTAAAAATTTTATTCTTTGTTTTCAAAATGAAAATAGCTTTTTTTCTGATTCTAAAACAACCTTTATTTCTGATTCCATGTATGATAATACCTACCATCATTTAATGTTTCTGATTGATCTCAGAGCTTAAGGAGACTCCCGAATT
>NW_007012759.1:0-785 GCF_000164805.1 Carlito syrichta
CTCAATGGTGTTCAAATAGGGCAAATGTCAAGCTAACCAGTTCAGCTGTTTCTATAACTTACTTCCATGACTTTTGTCTGTCCATACATCCTCTTCAACCACGCAGCAGTGTGGGAATCGCTCTGAAGCTCTTCTGGTTCAGAAGGCTATCCAATTCTAAAGTCATTCTTTACTCAACTAAATTCTGTGAAGTTTCATTTGTCTAAAGTTTTTCTTTTAACACTGTCTATCTCGGGCTGGTCACTTCGTGCCGGTGTCCTCCTCACCTACAAAATGAGTGCTACGTTACCTGTCTCACTGGGCTATAGCAAGGATACAATAAGTGCATGTAGATCAAAGTGTATTGCACCAACTGCAAAACACTGCACATGTCAAGTGACATTGCTATTAGCAGCAGCAGGACGGAGTTGATAATAATATTGCAATAATAATCAAGGAGATCTGGTAGGGTGTCCCAGGTTTTAAATGGAAAGGCCTGCATCCTGGAAAGCTCCACATTTTCAGGACAGCAGGGTTGGTTGGTCACTCTACAATAAGGATGACAACTCAGATCTTAAATTCTGATCCCTCATTTGTCTCAAGTCTACCCTTCCGGCCTGGGTTAGTCAATCAACTTTTCAACACATCAAACTTGTACCTCACCTTGTCTAAAAGAGGAAATAGGAGAATTAAGAATTAAGAATGTAAGAACTAGCCGGGCTCAGTGGCTCAGCCTGTAATCCCGTGCCTTTGGGAGGCTGAGGTGAGTGGATTGCCTGAGCCCGCGGGTTCGAGACCCGCCTGGG
>NW_007012760.1:0-483 GCF_000164805.1 Carlito syrichta
CAAAACTCAGAAAACCTTGGGTGAGGGCAGTTCTCAGCAGTAGGATCTCCTCTGGCCAAGAGTTCAAGACCATGCAGGAAGACCAAGATGTTGACCAAGTGGAAAGTCTGTGATTGCAACAGTTAGGGAGACCAAGGCCGAGAGGATGGCCTGAGTTGAGCAGTTTAAGAGCAGCCTGGGCAACCTAGTGAGGGAAGAAACTGAAGAAAGAAAGAAAGAGAAAGAGAAAGAAAGAAAGAAAGAAAGAAAGAAAGAAAGAAAGAAAGAAAGAAAGAAAGGAAGGAAGAAAGGAAGGAAGGAAGGAGGAAGGAAGGAAGGAAGGAAGGAAGGAATGAAAGAAAGAAAGAAGGAAAGAAAGAAATCCATTCTCCTACACACCATCTGCCATCTGTCCTTCCCCCCACACCTGCACATGTAAGTGGTCCCAAAGCTCGGCTTCCTCCAGGCCCAACCCCCCAAATGGCTGCCCCCGTTTGGTGTGGG
>NW_007012761.1:0-10008 GCF_000164805.1 Carlito syrichta
AATCAAAAGGATAGTGGAAAAATATTTTGAACTCAATGAAAATGACAATATAAGATATCAAAATATGTGGGAAGTGTTATAGAGGAAACTCATAGTACTTTTTGGAAGGAACAGAGGTCTCAAATTAATGATTTCAAGTTTTACCTTAAAAAATAGAAAATCAAATTAAATCCAAAGTAAGAACAAAAAAGGAAACAATAATGTAAAAGACAGAATTTAAGATAGTCTCCAAAATGTCTGCCCCTTGGTATACATGCCATGTATAAAACCTTCCCCTTGAATGTGTGCAGAATCTGTTAGTAAGATAGGATATCATTTCTAGAATTATGCTACTTTATATGGCAAAAGGAATTTTGCACATTATTAGGTAATAAGTTAATTGATAGTATGTTAATTAAAACAAGATCATCTGGGTGGGCCTCATCTAATCAGGTGAACTTTTTTTTTTTTTTGAGTTGGAGTCTCACTCTGTCACCCAGACTGGAGTGCAGTGGCCGCTCCCGGCCACCGCAGCCTCGACCTGCTAGGCTCCGGCGATCCTTCCACCTCAGCCTTCCGAGTAGCCGGAATTACAGGCGCGTGCTACCATGCCCGGCTGATTTTTTGATTTATTGTAGAGATTAGGTCTCGCTGCCCAGGCGGGTCTCGAACCCACGGGCTCAGGCAATCCACTCACCCCAGCCTCCCAAAGGCGCGGGATTACAGGCTGAGCCACCGAGCCCGGCTTAATCAGGTGAACTTTTAAAAGAAAACACATCAAAAAGGTTATTTTGCTGGCCTGGAAGAAAACTGCAGAGAGCCATGTTGTGAACTGCCTAGAAAGACAGGTGTCATGTAAGAGCTGAGTGGCTCTAGACCAGCAGTTCACAAGAAAATGGGAACTACAGCTACAAGGAACTGAACTCTGTCAATATCCTGAAAGAGCTTAGATGTGAACCTCAGATAGGATCACAGCCTACTGATGCCTCGTGAGATCTTGATCAGAGGATCCAATAGTTAGTCCATATCCAGACTGTTGGTCTGTGGACACTTTTAAATAATAAATTTGTGTTGTTTTAAGCTAATAAATTTGTGGCCATTTGACTTGCAGCAATAGAAAACTCATATAGATTAAAGAGCAATGGAGAAATAAAATAAAAAACAAAAAAGAAAATATAACACAATAAAAAACTGATGTGGTGAGTATATCATATACTTTGATAAACCTCCAATTCATTAACCAGAAATAAAGGGAGAAGATGTAAATTTTCAATATCTGGAATTGCAGATTCTACAGATATTTAAATAATCTAAGAAAATGTTAGGAACAAATTTTTGCCAATAAGTTTAAGAAATTATTTGAAATGGAAAAATTCTATACTGTCTTCCCAAAGCTCACTCAAGACAAAAATGGATAATGTAAATTTCCCTAAATACACACACATCCATATATATGTAGTATATACATATATACATTTATTTGTACTGAAAACATTCTCACAATAAAATAATAGAAACAAATGTATTCACTAGTGATCTCTACCATTTATTTTTAAAAGTTAACAGTCCACTTATACAGTAACACTTCAGAAAATTATGTAAGTCTCATTATATGAAGGCAGCATTACTCTCTGATATCAAAACCAAACAAATACATTACCAAAAAATATACAATACAGACCAATATTCTTCAAGAACATAGATGTAAAAATTGTAAACAAAATGCCAACAAATCAAATTAATCTATAAATAATGATAAAGCAGTATAACCAAATGGGGTTTATTTTAGGCCTGAAGGATTAGTCTAATGTTTGAAAAGCAAGTAATGTAATTCCCCATATTAACAAACTAAAAAAGATAAGCTGCAAGATTTACTTAATACATGCAGAGAAGGCACTTGACAAAATCTAACATCTATTCCTGATAACTAGAAATCGAAATTAACTGCTTTAACCTGATCAAAGGAATCTGAAAAATATAGAGCTAAATAATACATAATAGTAGAAGGCTGAATGTTTTCCCATTAGGATGTCTGCTGTCACTACTGTTATTTAACATTGTACAGGAAAGCTTAACTCATGCAAATAGGTAAGGAAAATAAATAAAAGGCATAAAGATTGAGATGAAAGGAACAAAACTCTTTATTCTTGAACAAAATGAATGTCTATTTTCAAAATCTGATGAAATATACCAAAAATATTTTGGGACTAACATATGTGATTAGTAGCATTGCAGGATACAAGATTAATATACAAAATTCTATTGTATTTTGTATATATTATAAATAATTCAATATTAAATTTGATAAACTTAGAGGCAAAACTGACAAAAGGTATATAAGACTTGTGTAGTCCACATTACTAAACATTGCTGATAGAAATTAAAGAAGGTCTAAATAAATGAATAAATGGAGAGATATACAATGCTGATGGGTCACAAGATTGAATCAATATTGTTAAGACTTCACTTCTCCCACTTTGACTCTATAGATTCAATTTAATCCTAGTCAAAATTCCAGCAAGAATTTTTGAGAAAAATTGAAAAGTCAATTTCAAAATTTGTATAGACTTGCAATGTAACTAGAGTAGCTAAAACAATGTTAAAGTAGAAAAAATGGAGGAATAACACTACCTGATTTCAACCTATTATAAAACTACTGTATTCAAGACAATAAGATGTTATCTTAGTAAATTTGAATATGGGAATCAAAGAGAATGTCTAGAACTGCACCCACTTATTTACACAGGTTTTTTATAAAAGTGAAAAGGCAATTCCATGAAGAAAATACAGCTTTTTAAAAATAAATAAATTGTGCTAAAATAATTGGGTATCGAAAGGCAAAAATGTAAAATTCGATTCATATCTCTATCATACCATTTACCAAAATTAATTCAAAATGGACCTAAGGCCTAAATGTTAACCTAACTTTAAAACTTTTAGAGAAAATCTGACTTTGGTTTAGACAAGATTTCTTAGACAGAACACCAAAACACAATCCATTAAAAAAGTTTATTTATTTAACTGTATCAAATTTAAAAATGAAACGATAAGTTACAACATGGGAGAAAATATTTTAAATAGTTTAAATCCTATATATGATAAAGAGACTTGTATCTAATACTGTTAACTACTCTAAGAAAAAAACAATAAAAATGGGCAAAATATTCAAACTTCCCCAAAAAGGATGTCAAATAAGCATGTAAAAAGCTCAAAGTTATTAGTTTTCATGAAAATATAAATTAAAATCACAATGAGATACCACCTCACACCTGTTAGAATGGCTGTAATTATGAAGAGACCATGCCAAGTGTTGATGAAGATGTGGATGAAATGGAATTCTTACACACTGTTTCTGTGAATTTTTTTTTTTTAATTTTTAAAAAATTTTTATTGTAAAGATGTGGGGTACAATTCAGGGTTAGGTATACAAACATTGATCATGCAGGTACCCCTATTAATGAAGTATGTCCCTCCCTCCCCTAGCAGTTTCCCTCAACTGCCAATTCACCACCCCCAACAGTTTCCCATTACTGCCAATCACTTTCTTATGGCATATAATTGTTCAAGATCATCTTATGAGTGACGACATATGGAATTCTGTTCTTTGTTTCTATGATAAATCACTGAGTATGATAGACTCCAAATCCATCCAGGTTGCTGCAAAGTTCATATATTTGTCGTTCTTTATCATCCACTTGTTTTTTTTTTATAATCGATATTTTTTATTTTGATATTGTGGGGTACAGTCAAGGGTTAGGTATACAAATTTGCTTCATTCAGGCCCCCTTGTTGATAATTGGTGTCTCCCTGTCTCCAGACAGATGTTTACTTTACATTATTCTCATCTCCCCCCCATAGTTTCCCAACACTGTCAGTCATTTTCTTATAATAGTGCATTGGATGATCAAGGTCCACTATATGAGTGAGAATATGTGGTACAGAGATCTTTGTTTCTGTGAGAGGTCACTTAGTATTATAGACTCTAGCTCCATCCAGGTTGCTGCAAAATTCATGATTTTGTTCTTTTTTATGGCTGCATAGTATTCCATCGTGTATATGTACCACATTTTTTTAAATCCAGTCCTCTTTTGATGGACAGCATGGTTCGTTCCAGGTTCTTGCTATTGTGAACAATGCTGCAATAAACATTCATGTGCAGGTATCTTTTTTATAGAGTGATTTGAGTTCTTCAGGATATATTCCCAGTAGGGGGATTGCAGGGTCATATGGGAGGTTGATGTTTAGAGCTTTTAGGAATCGCCACACTGCTTTCCACAGAGGTTGCACTAGTTAAAACTCCCACCAACAGTGTAGAAGTGTTCCCTTTTCGCCACACCCTCTACAGCAGCTGTTATTTTTTGAGTTGTTGATAATTGCCATTCTGACTGGGGTTAGGTGGTATCTCAGTGTGGTTGTGATTTGCATCCCCCTGATGATTAATGAGGTTGAGCATTTCTTCATATGTCTGTTGGCTGCTTGGATGTCTTCCTTTGTGAAGTGTCTGTTCAAATCTTTTGCCCACTTTATAATGGAGTTGTTTGTTTTTTTCTTTTCAGCACGTTTGCATTCCTTGTAGATCTAAGATGTTAAGCCTTTGTCAGACCTGGAGTTGGCAAATACTTTTTCCCAGTCTGTAGGCTGTCTCCCTGCTCTCTTGATGGTTTCTTTGGCTTTGCAGAAGCTTGTCAGTTTAATGAGGTCCCACATGTCTATCTTATCCCTTATTGCCTGTGGGTTTTGAGTTTTGTTCAGGAATTGGATGCCAGTTCCAATTTCCATGAGGGTATGTCCTTCATTTTTCTAAGGTTCTTATGGTTTGAGGTTTTTATATTTAGGTCCCTGATCCATTTGGAGTTAATTTTTGTGTATGGGGATAGATAGGGGTCCTGTTTCAATGTTCTGCATGTGGTTAGCCAGTTTTCTCGGCACCATTTACTGAATAGGTTCTCCTCTCCCCAGTGGTAAGGTGGTGGAGGCTTTGTCGAAGATGAGTTGCTTGAGAAATTGAGGTCTTGCCTCTGGAATCTCAATTCTATTCCATTGATTATATGCCTGTTCCTATACCAATACCAAGCTGTTTTGATGATTGTAGCTTTATAGTAAAGTTTGAAGTCTGGTAATGTGATACCACCTGCTTTTTTTTTTTTTTTTTTTGCTGAGAATTGTTCTGGCTATTCTTAGTCGTTTGTGTTTCCATATGAATTCCTGTGTTGTTTTTTTCTAGGTCTGAGAAGAATGTTGCTGGTAATTTGATGGGTATTGCATTGAATCTGTAGATTGCCTTAGGTAAGATGGACATCTTCACAATGT
The DNA here is from genome assembly GCF_000164805.1 of Carlito syrichta. Taxonomy (NCBI): domain Eukaryota; kingdom Metazoa; phylum Chordata; class Mammalia; order Primates; family Tarsiidae; genus Carlito; species Carlito syrichta. The sequence continues at coordinate 5,290 of NW_007012761.1, forward strand.
TGATTCTTCCGATCCATGAGCATGGGATATTTTTCCACTTGTTTGTGTCATCTTTGATTTCTTTGAGCAGAGTTTTGTAGTTTTAATTGTAAAGGTCTTTCACGTTTGTGGTTAGGAAGATGCCAAGGTATTTAATTTTTTGTGGCTATTTTGAATGGAATTGTGCTTCTTATTTGGGTTTCTGTTTGTTTATTACTGGTATAAAGAAATGCGATTGTCTTTTGCACATTTATTTTATATCCTGAGACTTTGCCGAGTCCTTTATCAGTGTAAGGAAGTTTTGACAGATTCTCTTGCATTTTCAAGGTATACAATCAAGTCATCTGCAAATAGAGATAATTTGACTTCCTCTTTTCCTATTTGGATACCCCTGATTGCCTTCTCTTCTCTGATCGCTCTAGCCAGGACTTCCAATACTATATTGAACAGGAGGGGTGAGAGTGGCATCCTTGTCTTGTTCCAGTTTTCAGGGGAAATGATTCCAGTTTTTGTCCATTTAGGAGTATGCTCGCTGTGGGTTTCTCGTAGATGGCTTTTACTACTTTGAGGTATGTTCCTTGTATGCCTAGATTTTCAAGGGTTTTTATCAAGAAGGGGTGCTGGATTTTATCAGAAGATTTTTCTGCATCTAATGATATAATCATGTGGGGTGTCTGGATTATTTGACTTAGTAAAATGTTTCCAAGCTTCATCAATGCTATAGTGTGTATCAACACTTCATTCATTTTTATAACTGCATAATAGTCTATTATATGGTTATAACAATAACACATTTATCCATTCAACAGTCAATGGACATTACAGTTGAGGGGTTTGGGGCTAGTATACATAAGGTTGTTATAAACATTAATATACACATTTTTGTTTAAAACCATTTTCCATTTTCTTCTGATGGAATTTTTGTGTCATATGGTTGCTCTATTGAACTTTTTTTTTAGTTGGAGTCTCACTCTGTTTCCCAGGCTGGAGTGCAGTGGCACTCTCATAGCCTCCCCAGTGTCAACCTGCTGGGTTCCAGCAATCCTTCCACCTCAGTCTCCCCAATAGTCAGAAATACAGAAGCACAGTACCATATCCGGTTAATTTTTTTTTTTTTTTTAATAAAGACGAGGTCTCACCAATTTGCCCAGGCTGGTTGGGAACCCGTGGGCTCAGACAATCCACTCATCTCTGCCAAAGTACTGGGATTACAGGCTGGGCCACAGAGTCCGACCTCTGTTGAACTTTTTTAAAGAAATTTTACATTCATTCTTATGAAGAACTGCCAAACTATATTCTAAATTGTCTGCACCCCTTTACATTCCGACCATAATGTTTGATAGATCTACATCTTTGTGACCTTGGATGAAGTGATTTTTTTTAGTCATGGCACCAAAGGCACAAGAAATGAAAGAAAAAAATCGATAAAATGGGTTTCATGAAAATTAAACACATTTGTGATCTAAAGGACACTGTCAAAAAAGTCCAAAGGCACACAGAATGGAAGAAGATGTTTGGAAAATCATGTATCTGATAAGGGTCTAGTGTCCAGAACTCAACAACAAAAACAGCCCAATTAAGAATAGACAAAGGATTTGAAAAGACATTTCTCTAAAGAAGATCTACAAATAGCTAATAAGTAGATGGACAGGTGCTCAACATTAGTAGCCATTGGGGAAATGCCAAATCACAATGAAATACCACACCACTGGGATATGACACCACCAGGATAGCTATAATAAAAATGATAGACAATAACAAGTCTTGGTGAAGATATGGAAAAATGAAAAGTGTATTTTTAAAGCAGGATGTTTCTATAGGTTTGCTTTGTCACAGGCAGAACTTCAGGTAAACTTAATTGTAATTATGATCTTTAGCTGCTGCTGGTCTTTAGCCTATGATGCAGCCTTAATAAAAGTCCAACATCTTTCTTCTATTGCACACTTTAAACAGCTGAGTGAATATGAAAGCTGTAAATTGCTGAGTGAGTTTTAATCTCCCATTTCCCAAAAATGATAAAGAGAGGTTCTTTAAAAACCCACCATAGCCAAGTATAATTCCAAAATCTCATTCATCAGTGAGTAGCTAACTTTTGAAACAATAGTGCACTCAGGAAACCATTGAGTAGCAACTTAAAAATAATTCATCCAGTCATCTTTCTTGTTCAACTATTTCACTTCTGTGGATGCCTAGGTAGAATGCATGGGATCAACACCTAGCTTCACAAAGGAATTAACTATAAGTCACTTGAGCAGGAACGTTTTCTTATGCCCTATATCAACTTTTTATTTTACAGTGATGCCTACTAAATGCCAACCATATTATGCAAAGGAATCCTACAAAATGATGTATTTTTTTCCTTCAGTAAAATAATCTCAGGGAGCATTGTTAGCAAAGAGCTATCACATAAAGCCCTTTTAAAGATAATCTGATAGCTTTGTCTTCTTTATAAATTTATCATTTGAGTGAAATTATAAAAAGATTGCTTTCAAAACATTTTCAATAAGTAAAAGTTGAAAGATTTGGTAAATTTTATTTAACTAGAAGTAGAGTACAATGTCAGTGATCAGTAGATTGGAACTGAATAACCTAAAGCTTTTATTGTTATCTGAGTTCCCAGATATGTGGCTTTGTGTAAGGAGTGCACACAATGTGCTTAAATGTTCAGAGTACTTCTAGTAACTCACTGATTAGCTGAGCTTTTTTGAAATTCCGGGAATCAAGGCTAGGTTGGAGATATTCTCAGAATAGCTCAAGTGTTACTTCTGCTCATAAAATGGTAGATTTTTGTGTCCATATTTATGAGATGCAAAACATCCAGGTGAAAACTGAACAATTCAGTTAACTTTCCATTTCTTTTCAATTTCCAAATACCTTAATTTTTTAATTTATATCAGGATAATCAGTTATTTTGTATAATTTAAGTTTTTTTATGTTCTGTTATAAATCCTTGAAATTCTAGTACTTTTTTTTCCTGATTTAGGTAGAAGTGGTGAAAAGCAAAAAAAACAAAAAAAAAAAAACAGTAGCCAAGATACATTAGAAAATAATAACAAGAATAAAGTTAACAACGGGGGAAGAAAATGGGAAGAATACCTTACCTCAAAGGATTTAAATATCACTAGAAACCATTTATGGCTAATACAAAGAAAATAAGCATCAATGTGGTTTAACGTTGATATATTTGTCTGATGTATATTTAAGTAGTATAATAAGTATACTATTTTAAAAAGATAACTAAACTGGGAGTCAGTAAGTTTACTAATTTCCACAAGGTTATATATTATAACATTTGATATCAAGTAGTATGATTTAAGATCTTGGGAATGAACTACTTTAGTGTATTACTTACAAAATTTCCTTTGGGTAAATCTACTACTAACTTATTTAAAAAGTGCTCTAAGTTTATATCCAAATAAAGATATGTATCAACAGCAAGAGGAGATTGTAACATTAAACTTCATGATAATAACAAATTAAAACTAAGTTCCAATCACTTAAAGATCTACAGCCATTGAGCAAATTTACAAAGAAGAGACCACTTCTTTGTTTCTTTTCAATGAAAACATACACAAAAACAAAATAGAAGGTTATGCAAATTTATTAAGTGAACTTTAATTGTCTGCTCTGTTTTGGCAATGTTTCATAAGATTCAAATGTATTTCTTTGTCATCAAATACAGTGTTACCCTGACCTCATTGAGTTACCTGTTTTCTTAATTTTTAGGTTAATGACATTTTTGCCTCAATCATTTGTCTTTTGATATCTTTATTGATGCATGACTTACTTAGAAGTATACTGTATGCTTTCTGTATACTAGTGAATTTTGTTTGTGTCTTATTCACTTCTAGTCTACTTATATATATATACACATACATTTATATATTTTGAGTTGGAGTCTCACTCTGTCGCCCAGACTGGAATGCAGTGACTGCTCCCGGCCACCATAGCCTCAACCTGCCGGGCTCCGGTGATCTTCCGCCTCAGCCTTCCAAGTAGCTGGAACTACAGGTGCATGCTACCATGTCCGGCTAATTTTTGATTTATTGTAGAGATGAGGTCTCGCCAAGTTGGCCAGGTGGGTCTTGAACCCGTGGGCTCAGGCAATTCACTCACCTCAGCCTCCCAAAGGTACGGGATTGCAGGCTGAGCCACCAAGCCCGGCTGTCTAATTATATTTTGAATCGAAATAAAATAGTCTTGCTTCTCTTATCCTGAAAATTTTAAAGTAAGATTTAATGTTTATTTATCTATTTATTTTGAGTCAGGTTCTCACTCTGTTATCCAGGCTATAGTGCAGCGGCTATGATCATAGTTCACTGCAACCTTGGCCTCCTGAGCTCAGATGATCCTTCTGCCTCCAACCCCCAAGTAACTCGAATTACAGGTGCACCCTACCATCTCTAGATGTTTTTTATGTTTATTTTTTTGTAGAGTCAAGTTCTTGCTGTGTTGCCTATGCTGGTCTCAGACTCTGGGCTTAGGCAATCCACCCTCCTTGCTTCCCCAAAGGAATGAGATTATAAGCATGAGCCACCATGTGTGGCCCAACATATAATATTTAGATGAACTTGGCAATGAAGCTACATGGGCTTTATTTTTTATAGAAAATATTTTTGAATATTCTTATTCTTAGGATACAGGATTACTCAATTTTCATTTCCTGTTGAATAAATTTAATAAGTTATATATTTATAAAAGTTTACACATTTCATACAAGTATTAAAAAATTTAAATATT
>NW_007012762.1:0-774 GCF_000164805.1 Carlito syrichta
CATGCGCTACCACTCCCGGCTTATTTTTTGATTTATTGTAGAGATGAGGTCTCGCTGCCCAGGCGGGTCTCGAACCTGCGGGCTCAGGCAATCCACTCACCTCAGCCTCCCAAAGGCATGGGATTACAGGCTGAGCCACCAAGCCCGGCTCTAATGCTTAAATCTTTAATGCATCTAAAATTTATTTTGTTTTGAGAAGTGGGTTAGAGAATTTAACTATATATTTTTTTAAATTGCTGGGTATCACAACACCATTTCATTATTAGTATTTCACTTTTTTATTTTTAGTTTTTGAATTGGAGTCTCACTCTGTCACCCAGATTGGAGTGCAGTTGCCGCTCACGACCACTTCGGCCTCGACCTGCTGGGCTCCAGCGATCCCTCTGCCTCAGCCTTCTGAGTAGCTGGAATTACAGGCATGTGCTACCACACCTGGCTGATTTTTGATTTATTGTAGAGATGAGGCCTCACCAAGTTGCCCAGGCTGGTCTTGAAACCCTGAGCTCAGGCCATCCTCTTGCATTGGCCTCACAGTGTACTGGGATGACAGGTGTGAGCCACTGTGCCTGGCAGTATTACAATGTTAATATTGTGTCATAACATCAATAAGGGTACCCACACTTGACCACATGATGCCCACACATGTATCTAACCCTGAATTGTACTCCACATTTTTAAATTAAAATTAAAAAAAAAATTTTTAAAGGATCTATTTTTTGGCACTCTGAATAAATGGGGTCATACAGCACCTCCCAATAAAATGCATAATGCTTC
>NW_007012763.1:0-556 GCF_000164805.1 Carlito syrichta
CACTCTATTCTTTGTTTCTGTGATAGATCACTTAGTATGATCCATTCTAAATCTATCCAAGTTGATACGAAGTCCATATGTTTGTCCTTCTTTATGGCTGCATAATATTCCATTGTGTATATGTACCACATTTTTTTAAATCAGTCCAGCCTCAATGGGCAGCATCGTTGGTTCCATGTTTTTGCTGTTGTGAATAGAGCTGCAACCAACATGCATGTGCAGATATTTTTTTTGTACAGTGATTTGAGTTCCTTCGAGTATAGTCCCAATAGGGGAATTGCTGGGTCATCCAGTAATCCCAGCAGTTTGGGAGGCCAAGGTGAGCGGATTGCCTGAGTCCGCAGGTTCATGAAGAATTTTTAAAGACATGGTTAATGATTCACTATTGAATTAATTATACAGGATACAAAACAGTATATTCAGTATATTCCTGCATATAGTATACACACACACACACACACACACACACACACACATATATCTGTGTGTGTATGTGGAAAGATTTATAGAAATGCACAAAATGTTTATAAACAGATGTTTCTAGATGGAACCATTG
>NW_007012764.1:0-645 GCF_000164805.1 Carlito syrichta
CACGTTCATTAATTATTACATGTGGCCGGGTACAGTGACTCACGCCTGTAATCCCAGCACTTTGGGAGGCCGAGGCGAGACGATTGCCTGAGTCTGGGACTTCGAGACCAGGCTGGGCAACTTGGTAAGACCTCGTCTCTACAATAAATAAAAAAAATTAGCCGTGCGTAGTAGCGTGTGCCTGTAGTTCCAGCTGCTTGGAAGGCTGAGGCGGAAGGATTGCCTGAGGCCAGCAGGTCGAGGCTGCGGTGGCTGTGAGTGTGCCACTGCACTCCAAGCCTGGGCGACAGAGCGAAACTCCAACTCAAAAGACAAAAATAAATTATTAAGTGGAGCATTTACAACTTTCCTATGAAACAACGTTCAACTGAAGTTTTCATAATTTGCAGGAATCCCGTAGAGGACATAATAAACACCCATGAATCATAAGCAGTCATACATCTAATAATTTACCAGCAGTCACACTGTAAAAGCAAAGGTAGAACTATGCTTTCGAGATTGTACGGACAAGATGTATTTAATGTGAGCGGACATGTTTGGTATGATGGAGAGCCTCCCGCAGACCAGCGCCCAGGCCCTGGGCAGGCCTCCCCATCCTGGCCCCAGCCATGGCCAGCTGCTTCCCTTCTCCACACGCTTCCTTTT
>NW_007012765.1:0-853 GCF_000164805.1 Carlito syrichta
CAGTTAGTTAAGTCAGCTGGCTGCCCAGCTGCTTATCAGGGTACCTATCTGGTTAAGTCAGCTGGCTAGACAGCTGGTTAGCTAGTTAAGTCACCTAGTTAAGAAAGTTCGCTGGCCAGAAGGATAGCTAGGTAGTTAAGTAGTTAAATCAGGTGACAAGACAGTGAACTATGTGAACTATGTAGGTAGGTAGTTACTTAAGTCACCTGCCTAGCCTTTAGGCTATCTAGTTATGTTACCTATTTAAGTCAACTGGCTATCCAGCTGTCTAGCTAGGTAAGTAGCTAATTAAGTCTGCTGGCTAGCTGGCTGGCTACATCATTAAGTCAGCTAGCTAACTCAGCTGGCTAGGCTGCTGACTAGCTAAGTAGCTAGGCAATTAAGTCAGTTGTCTAGAAGGCTGGCCAGCTAGTTAAGTTAGCTGATTTAGTCTGCTGGTTAAACAGCTGGGAAGCTAGTTAAATCAGCACGTTACTTCAGTTGTCTAGCCAGCTGGCTAGATAGTTAAAAAACTATTTACAGCAGATGGGCAGCCAACTGGCTCGCTAGTTATTTCAGCTAGTTAAGTCAGCTCACAAGATAAGAAGCTTACTAAGTCAGCTAGATGTGTCAGCTAGCTAGTTAAGTCAGCCAGAGGTGTCATCTAGCTATCTAGTTAAGACAGCTAGTTCAGTCAGCTGACTAGCCACTGGTTAGGTAGGTAGCTTGCTAGTTAAGTCAGTTGGCTAGACAGCTGGCTAGCTAGATATGTCACCTAGTTAATTCAGCTGGATAGCCAGCTTGCTAGGTATGTAGCAAGCTATTAATTCCCTGGTTAAAAGAAGGCCAGCTAGTAATGACAGCTAGTTAAGTC
>NW_007012766.1:0-461 GCF_000164805.1 Carlito syrichta
AGACAGGGTGTACCTTCCAGAAGGGGCAGGCATCTCCCCCCACCCCCAGGGTCCCCTAACTCCAATGGAGAACCGAGGCCACCAAGAAAAGTCAGGGCAGGACGGTGAGTGAGGGAGAAGGGAATCCCAGAAGCTGCTGCAGCCTGGAGGGTGGGGGACCAAACCCGGTGGCCGGGGAGGCTTCCTCGAGGAAGGGGACAAGGACTGAGGTCCATGAACATGCAAGCCAGGGTTTGAAACAGGTGTCAGGTTCGTCCAGTGTCAGGGCAGAGGGCGCTACAGGAGCAAAGCCAAAGAGGCCGAAGGCCCCCTGCTGTGGGCGGGGCAGGGGGCGGGTGCCCGTCCCCCTCCCTGGGGCCAGGACAGCGCATTTATAGCCGCAGCGGCCGGCCCTGAGCACCAGAGCCCGAGTCCTGGAAAGCATGCAGCCCGCCCAGCTTCTCCTGCTCTGCCTCCTGGGG
>NW_007012767.1:0-779 GCF_000164805.1 Carlito syrichta
CTAAACAACACAAATAAAAGACAGAAATTGTCAGGTTGGATTAAAAGAAAGAAAGAACAAAGTACATGCTACCTAAAATAAACCCACTTTATCTAAAAGATAAAAATCAGGAGTCAAAGGATGAAAACAGATTGCACCATATGGACAGGAATCAGAGGAAAGTAGGAGTAGGAACATAAATATCCGACAAAGTAGTTTTCAATGTCAATAGTAACACTGAGGATCAAGAAAATTAGTTAATAATGGCAAAGGGTTCAATTCATCAAGAAGACATAACAACCATAAATGCTTATGTCCCTAGTAAAAAAACTTCAAAATACCTGGAACAAAGGCTGATAAGACTAAAAGAAGAAATAGACAAATCCAAAATTATAGTCAGCAATATCAGCAAGCTGTCTTAATAATTGATAGAACAAGTAGAGAGAATACCAGTAAGGGTATAGATGTCTTGGACTACAAGTCCTTTGACCTAATTTGAGATTTACAGAATACCCTACTTAACTACAATAAGCCCTCACTTTAAGTCGTCAATAGGCTTTTGGAAACTTTGACTTTAAGCAGAATGACATATAACAAAATCAATTTTACCGTAGACTCTAATGAATATAAATTAGAGTTAAGTCCTAAAATTTATTTCTGTTAACAAAAACATCACCAAACTTGTAAATAAAGATCCCAAGCACTACTAATATGAAACATTTTAGTAAATGTGAGCTCTACATATATTTAAGGATTGTTTAGTAAGACATGTAGATCATTATTTACCCAATTTGTGGTGA
>NW_007012768.1:0-423 GCF_000164805.1 Carlito syrichta
ACACAATCATAGCTTATATGCACAAGGCTACAAACAGGGAAGGAACTTAAAACCCTCCCCACCTTTTTTTTTTGAGTTGGAGTCTCACTCCATCACCCAGGCTGGAGTGCAGTGGCATGCTCACTGCCAGCCCAGGATTGACCTGCTGGACTCCAGTAATCCTTCCACCTCAGCCTTCTGATTAGCTGGAACTACAGGCGCTACCATGCCCAGCTAATTTTTCAATTTTTATTTTAGAGATGAGGTCTCGTGAAGTTGCCCGGGCTGGCCTTGAACCCGTGAACTGAAGCAATCTTCTCACCTACGTCTCCCAAAATGCTTGTCACCACACCTGGCCCCTCCCCACCTTTTTGATAGGCAAATTGCATTATGCTGCTGAATACTGTGAGTTCAGTGGTGTTTTTATTTTATTTATTTAAGAAA
>NW_007012769.1:0-767 GCF_000164805.1 Carlito syrichta
CTGTTATATAATACTGAAAAAAAACAAAAGTTCCTAAACTAAAGAAAGTACTAAAATAGTATGTGATTGTACTATAATTAACCTCCAACAGGATTTGGTGACATTAATAATAAAAGAGTACATCGTGGGCAACCCCCTCAGGTCCCCTCCCTGTGGTAGAGTCTCCTTCCTCTCAAGAAATACTGCTTTACAAAAAAAAAAAAAGAAAGACTACCTCGTTTAGTGTATTCTTGAATGGTCACTTATTACTGGAGAAGTTTTTGGATAGGTGTGAAAATCTGGTTTTCTTCACTTATTTGGAATGAAATCCACCATGTCTATCGCATTTGGCAGAGCACTGTACACAAGCCCTTGAAGCCTAAGGATTGCTCAGTAGTCAAGGTCCCTCCCAGTATAATGTCAAAGATCTGAGGCTGATGTCATAAATGACAATTTGACATGTTTGTTTCCCTGACTCTCCTTACCTCTTTAATGTAAAAATTACCCTTTAGGCAATCTACAGATTTAATGAAATGACCATTAAGTTAACATCATTCTTCTCAGCACTGGAAATTACAATTAAGTATTCATATGAACCGGGCTCTGTGGTTCAGCCTGTAACCCCCGCTTTTTGGGAGGCTGAGGTTTGTGGATTGCCTGAGCCCACTGGTTCAAGACCCGTCTGGGCAGCGAGACATCATCTCTACAATAAATGAAAAAAATCAGTCAGACGTGGTAGCACATGCCTGTAAATCAGGCTACTTGGAAGGCTGAGGTGGAAGGATCGC
>NW_007012770.1:0-745 GCF_000164805.1 Carlito syrichta
AGGAAGGCCCGAGTTGGGGGATTTGAGATCTGCCAGGACAACCTAGTGAGGACACAAAATAGAGAGAGGGGAAAAGGAAGAAAGAAAAATAGAAAACCTAAATCAACAAAGAAATCCATTCTCCTGCAAATATCTTCCTTCAGTACTTCCCCCCATCCCCCCCACATACGAGGGTCCCACAAGCTTGGCAGCTTTCAGGTCCAGTCCGCCCCCAATGGTGGCCCCAGCTTTGAGTGGTGGTGCTGGTGCTGATTATTATTATTTGGTGTCAGAATCCTGCTCTGTCTCCCAAGCCATAGCGCAGGGGCACACTCATGGCCACCACAGACTCCACCTGCCTGGCTCAGGCAATCTTCCCTCCTTGGTCCTCTGAGTGGCCTGCGCCACCATGCCTGGCTAATCTTTGGATTTATTTTTGATGGCGGAGACGTTGTCTCGCCACGTGTCCATGGCTATTGTCAAACCTGCAGGCTCAGGCCATCCACTTGCCTGGGCCTCCGAAAGGCCAGGATGCCAGGCTGAGCTCCTGAGTTTGGCCTGTGGTTATGGAGGTGGTGATGGAGCCAGGATGATGGGCACCTCGACCCTAGACACCTAGTTTGGATGGATGCAGAAACACGGTCTCCCTGCATGGCTTGGGCTGGATATGGGCTCCTGGACCCCAGCAATCCTCCCACCTCGGCCACCTAGAGCACTGGGATTCCATGCATGGGACACTGCACAAGGCCTTCTGGTTCATTTTTGA
>NW_007012771.1:0-3233 GCF_000164805.1 Carlito syrichta
ATATACTTCTTGAATCCCCTCCTGATTTCAAGCTCTTTGTGATGAGAGGCCATGCTAAGTGTTTTCACCACGGCCCCTGTCACATCCAGTGTGGGGTGCATGAAAGTCCCTCCAAAAACACTTGTGATTAAATGACTCTGAAGAGATGGAATTTGCAATCTTGCAAATGAGAAATTTATCTTAGTATTTGGTAGTTTTCTGGCACACAATTGTCACACTTAGAAAAGGTGACAATTTGTAGAGTATATTCCATTATTTGTGCTAAAAGTTAAATAATTGTTGCATAATTGCTTGAATCACACTGCTTGAAATGGAAAACTCTGCCTCCTATGAGCTATTAGATCATGGCATACTGTCCATTCATTCCAGTGGACTTTATGAAAAGAAGATTGGATCAAACCCCAGCTTATTCATTCTTAAATGAGAACTTGTCGTTTAATCTGAAAGGCATCTTGAAGGGCTCAGTAGATTGCTGCATTTAGAAATGTAACAGAGAATGTATAGATAGCTTTTCCTGAGGTTGAGTTTCCTGAAAACAGAGTCTGAGGAAGAGTTTTGTTTGCAGGAGGTTGTTGAGGAGTAAACTGAGTGCAATACCCATAAAGCTCTTGCAGAACAAGAAATTGAACAGGGTATGTGGGGAGGAGCAGTTCCCTTAGCAAAAGGAGATCCTTGGGGTAGATTCAGCAGAGACCTATGAGCAGCCTTGAAGGAAATAGGGGCAGAGAACCTCACCATTCTCTGCAGACATAACTGCATTGGCTGCTGTTACTAAATATGCCAGCCCAAACAGGTGATGACTCCTGAGACTTTTTCTCTGCTCTCATAACTATTTTGGCATAAAGAAAGTGAATATTTACCATTCTCCTAAGTATGATCGGGATCATATTATTCCAAATTTAAGAATTATATATAAGCACAAAGTTCTGCAAACTTAAATGATTAACTGTCCATTGTGCAATATCTGTCAAATGAAATGTCTTTATTGATTAGACAATAAAATGACTCAAATCAGGTAAATTAAACCATGAAGGCATATAACCATATCTCACTGGCAAAGCTGAAAATAACTAATAGCAATTATGACAAGCCTTGTGCAAATGCTGACAGCTGTCTGGGTTGAGGGCCCCCAAGACTAGCCCCAGATCTAGTAGTTCACTAAGAGGAATTGCAAACTCAGCATGTAGCCACACTCATGATTTATTACAGGAAGAGGATGAAAAGCAGAATAGGCACAGAGAAGAGACACATGGAGCAAAATCTCAAGATAACCAGGCTCAAGTTTCCAAAAGTTCTTTCCCCTTGGACTTACGCAGAATACCCTGAATTCTTCCAGGGTCAAATTGTGATGATGTAAGAAAAATGTTAATGGGAAGGAACTCATCACTGCAAAGTTTCAGGGACACTGAAAAATTCAATGTCCAAGGTTTTCATTGGGCCTGGTCACATAGTCACCTTTTCCTTTGACACCTGGACCAAAGCTCCACACACTCCGAAAAGAAGCAGATGTTCAGCACAAGCCACACATTTGTACAAACACTCTAGGCACAGTACACCACATTGAACAATTAGGAAATGACGGGAGCACTCAGAACCCAAGTTCCCAGATGCCCTCTGGGACTAGCCTTGTAAGCAGGCCTTTCTAAGGGTAGCGGCACACTACTTGTGTTCTGTCAACTACGTGGTGTTGGGGGTTATCTGATCCATCGCTCTGAACCCTCTTCTAAAACATACAAGGCACTTATATTTCCAGTATTGAGTCAAATTAGTGCTGTAACTTCTCTTATGCCAAGTGAGAAGCCTGAAAAGAAAGATTTCCTGAAAGTTAGAGGAAACACAACTTTGCTCTTTTTCTTGTTTATGACTAAAAAGGGTCAAGATTAGAGAAAAAGCAACAGCAGATGTAAGTTTTGTGTGGGTCATGGAAGCAAACGAGGGAGAGAACACAGTGTGTGGGCTAGAAGCCCGGGTGGTGGAGACCATCAGACTCTGACCCTCTGGCTGTCTGGGCCTCAGTTTCCACATCTGTGAAGTGGGACTCCAAGAAGTACTTGCCTCATAAAGTTCTTTTGGCAAATGAGCTGATCTTTCTGACATATTTAAACAATACCTGGGACACACCAAGCGTAACACACTTCAGCGTTGTAAAATAAACCAAGTGATATAGAATAAGAACAGACACCTCTTTAAAGCAGCAAAATATGAGCTTGTTCACTTTTTAGCCTAGACTATAAAATTAATGTTGGAAAGGCCAGCAATTTAGAAAATATGAAGAAATGATCTAATCAAACTTCATATAAGATTCTAGGTTTTTTCTATCTTCTCCTTCCCGCCCAAACACTCAAATCTTTCTTAAAGAAAAAAAATAAAGTCATTTTCAGATTGCTTTCTCAATCGAAATTATATTTCTCTCAAAAAAAATTTTTTTTTTGGTTCGGTAAATTAGAAAATGAATTATATAACTTCTGTGATCCATAATTCATTAATTATTTGTACTCCATGAAAGAATCATGGCAACTTAAACGTGTTTAATAAAATATAGGACACTAAAATAAGTGGTTGATTAAAAAAATAGAACAAGGGGAAATGGAGATTTGGAAGTAATAGATAAAACAAGGAGTAAATGTAGTGTAAAAAATGAATACAGAAGTCTTACAACTGTAGCCGCAAACATGGTCCACATTTCCAGCCACCAGCACAAAATGATCATCATAAGAGTACTCCAAAATCTATAATGTTGGGGAGGGGAGCAGATGCCCTCAGGGAAAAACACACTAAGTGGGTTTTCATGGAGAGGAGTTGGTGTATCTTTAACAATGGGGGGAAATACAAGACCCACAGATTTTGTATTAGTTTTTTTTTTTTATGAGAGCAGGAGTCACTTTTTTAAAGTTCATAATTTTGTCCCTCTTAATTTCTGCATAATATTCCACCTGGTACATGTATGAAAATTATGAACTTCACAGCAACTTGGATGGACTTAGAGTCTATAACACTGAGTGCTCTATCACAGAAACAAAGAACTGAGTTTTACATGTTCTTACTCATAAGTGGACCTTAAACAATTATTGTAACACTATAAGAAAAGATCTGTTAGTAGTGAGAAATTGCCAGAGGTGGGGGGACAGGATTATCGGTAGTGAGATTCTGCTGGTGGGGGGGGAACACCCCATCAACAAGGGTACCTGCATAATGAACCTTGGTATACTTAACTCTGAATTGTACCTCATCTT
>NW_007012772.1:0-839 GCF_000164805.1 Carlito syrichta
GGTGAAATTACTTGCAACATGTGTGTCAAAGAATTTCTGACCAGATTATAGAGAGAACTCTGCATATTGATTTTTTTAAAAAGAAGACATACCCAAATAGAAAAATGAGGAACATAAATACAGTGTGGAAAGGAGGAAAGACTTAGGTTGGTGACCACCTAAAAATGTTTAGAAGAGAAATGGAAATCAAAGCAATGAGATACTGTTTCTTGTAGAAATTTAGGTGGTGATGATGGAAGGTAATGGGAACTTAGGCACTGCTGGTGATGGTGTAAATTATAGCCACTTTGGATAGCAATTTGGATGTTTTTAACAAAATTTAAAATGTGTTTAAGTTATCACCCAGAAAGTTCACTTCTAAGTAATTATTCTAACACGGAGGTTGGGAAACTTTTTCTGTAAAGGCCAGATAGTACATATTTTAGCCTTTGTAGGTCATGTAGTCTCAGTTGTAACTCTTGTAGTGCAACACTGCATTTTGAATTTTATATAATTTTCACTTAAAAATGTTATTCTTCTTTTGGCTTAAGATTTTTCAACCTTTTAAAACATAAAAGCCATTCTTAGGCCACTGGACATACAGAAGCCGGTGACAGGAGATATTTAGCCTCATATATTTGAATGAAAAAAACTAGTTGTTGAATTATGCATAGGGTATAATTAATGAAATGCCTTATGGATATAAATTTTCATATGTGTATAGTTATGTATGTAAAAGCAAAATAAAATGACTAGAACAATGCACATTAACTCCTGATAGGTTTACAGGATAAGTGCTCAATAATTTTGACAGTTTTTCTCTGACACCCTCTCTCCCCACACTACTATTTTAGAATTAT
>NW_007012773.1:0-606 GCF_000164805.1 Carlito syrichta
GAAAAGAAAAGAAAGAAAAGAAAGTAAGAAGAAAGAAAGGAAGCAAGGAAGAAAGGAAGAAAGAAAGTAAGACATAAAGAAAATCTAAGTCAACAAAGAAATCCTTTCATCTGAAAACCTTCTGCCCTCTGTCCTTCCCCCCTGCCTCCCCATACAAAGGTACCCCAAGCTTGGCACATTACAGAACTAAAACCCCCAGTGGCTGCCCCCACTTAGGTACAGGAATTCCAGAGATTCCCTGACCAGGATCCTGCCAACTCTCCTCTCCAAGGTGAAAATTGTGACCCAGGCAGTCCAGTCCACTGATTCGGCAACGGGGACATTGCGCCAAGAAAGGCCAGGGACACATCCCTTACCTGGGGACATTTATTCCCCCAAGTCCATTTTTTCTGGCTCTAAAGCCAGTCACCCTTTGAACACACCATGCACAGTTCAGAATCTGTGTATGATTCTGATGTTGGGAGACAGGGTCTGGCTCTGTGGCCCAGGCTGTAGCCCGGGGACATGACCATCATTCACCACCAGCCTCGAAATCATGAGTTCTGGTGATCCTCCCACCTCAGCCTCTGGAGTGGCTGGGATAATGGGCACCACGTCCCCAAACCC
>NW_007012774.1:0-799 GCF_000164805.1 Carlito syrichta
TAAATAGATGGGAGGCAGGGAGGGAGGGAGGACATGATAAGCAAGATACCTAAAAGATTCTTCCTAATGCAATATATGTCTGCTGCCAAGTATTCACATGAGTGGCAGGTGAGGATAACAATAGCATTAGTGATTATCAAACAACAATAGCTTAAAATTCTCTTTAGTTTCTGCTATACATTAAAATATATTTAATGTGCATTAACTACACGTGAGTAATCCCCTCAAGGTGGGGTGTGGCTTTATCCTCCAACACACACCTCTTCTTTGTGGGATGGGTACTGAGGCTCAGCTTGACCCACATGGCCTTCTCTCATCCTCATCACCCTCAGAGTAGCATTTGCTCACATCTACAGGCTGATACCAGCCATGGACACACACCCAGACACTTGGCCATGTCCTTCTCCCTGACACAATTCCCTGCTTTCATTCTACTGGGGACTCATGACCTGCTGTGGGGGAAAGGGGGAGGTTGAGAATATTTCAGTTCTCTGGCTCAGGTACTCCACAAAGCACACATGATTGAGCAAGCAGAGAGAGAGAGAAAGAGAGAGAGAGAGAGCGCGCACGCGTGAGAGAGAGAGAGAGAGAGAGAGAGAAAGGACTGCCCATTTCTTGCCATCTAGTCCCTCAAATGTGAGTGGCCTTTATAAGACTTCTGAACACTCGGATTTCACACTAACATCTGGATTTTAGTCTTCTCTTGAAAAATCACAGGCTCCACCCCTTGGGGCCACCCTGCCCACCTGGCAACCACGATTTTCCTCTCTGGCTAAGAGTCTATATCCTGCACTAACTG
>NW_007012775.1:0-751 GCF_000164805.1 Carlito syrichta
ACCCTGACCCCTCCCTGGAATGTAAACAGTAATTGGAAAGCTGTGGTTTGGGGTTATAAAAGCCCCCTGCTTGCTTTGCTTGGGGTTAAGAGATTTTTAATGGTGTTAACCCTTTCTTGGCCACTGGCTATTAAAGTACTCAATATCTGATTCTTGCCAGTTGGTGACTTCTTTCTCATAACAGCATAGACCATATTGCCTCTTGTATTTCCCCTATGCAGTTTAAACTGGGTGTTAATTGTTATGTCTACACAGGTAACAGAAACAGAACAGATTCTTGCATTCCATCAAACGGTGAACTCTCTCAGAGCATGCTCTTTACTTTTTAGTTTTTTTTTTTCCAATCTGGAGAAAGAAGGTACTGTAGAAAACCATGACTGAGAAAGAGAGAGACTGACACAAGATTTAAAAGATAGAGACAAATTTTGCTGTAGACCAGTTTCTAGTTACACAGTTACACAGAGTGAACATAGTGTGTAAAAACCTGGTAGGAGAGACACTTAAATGATTGATCCAGGTAATGCCACAATTGTCTTGTCTGTGCTTAGCTGTATTGATTGGCGTTGAACTGAGAGAAACAGACTGAGGAGGCACTAAAAAAGTGAGGGCTAATTTTTGCCCAACACACACACACACACACACACACACACACACACACACACATTTGTACATGCACATGCTCGCACACACTTCTCCCTTGACCTCTCTCATCTGGGGCATAAGTGTAACATTTTCAATCTGTCTTCCTTGG
>NW_007012776.1:0-647 GCF_000164805.1 Carlito syrichta
ACAAGATGATTTAACTGCCTAGCTACCTAGCTATCCAGCTGGATAGTCAGCTGACTTAACTAGCTAACTACCTATGTAGCCCGCTGCTTTGCCAGCTGACTTAGCTACCTAGCTACCTAGCTAACCAACTGGCTAGTGAGCTGACTTAACTTGGTTGTTTAACTAACTAGGTAACTGGCTAGCCAGCTGACTTAACTAGCTAGGTATCTGACATGACTAGCTGATATATCTAGCTTCCTATCTAGCCAGTTGACTTAACTAGCTGA
This sequence comes from Carlito syrichta, assembly GCF_000164805.1. NCBI lineage: Eukaryota > Metazoa > Chordata > Mammalia > Primates > Tarsiidae > Carlito > Carlito syrichta. The sequence goes on from NW_007012776.1 coordinate 267, forward strand.
AATAACTAGTTAGCCAGATTACGAGTCATTTGAATAACTGACTTTTTAACTATCTAACCATCTGGATAGCCAAATGACTTTACAATCTGACATAACTAGCTAGCCAGCTGATTGCCAGGTGACTTAACTAGCTGACTTAACCAGCAAGTCAGCTGGCTAGACAGCTGCCTTAAATAGGTGGCGATGTATCTAGCCACTTGGCTAACCAGTTGACATACCTAGCTGACTTTTGCTGGCAAGCTGGCTACCCAGCTCACTTAACTAGCTAGCTAACTACCTAGCCAGCAGGCAAGCTTTCTGACTTAACTAGCTTACTTGAACAGCTAGCCTTCTGGCAAGCAAGCTGACTTATCTAGCTAACTAGCTACCCTAGCCTGCTGG
>NW_007012777.1:0-454 GCF_000164805.1 Carlito syrichta
CTTTTAGGAATTTCTGCATCCCATAGAAGTTGCATTATAATAAAAAATATTTTTTTAAAGTTGTAAAAAAAATTAGATGCAAGAAACAGAAACAAATTTTTTTTCATGTTCCTATCCTTGCAGTTTATGTTGATCAGGCTTAGTGGTGATGTTGACAGAGTCAAGTTTAACGTGCTGGACATAGGATGTGAACCAGGTTGTTCAGTGATCTAGCACCCTAGAAAATAACATTTGCTTTGGAGACTTTTACTTTGTTTGAGAATTATATGCCACGCTGACAGCAGATCAGCCACTCTACCAAAGTCTCTGCTTTGTACTGATTAACTAAACTATTTCACAATCCTTCCAAAAAAAAAATAAGCAGAGAAGTGACACAATATGCATTCTATTTTTATATATTTAAATGCTAAGTTAAGCCATGAATACATAACTCACAACGCATATTCATGTATTC
>NW_007012778.1:0-628 GCF_000164805.1 Carlito syrichta
ATGGCTACCTTGAATGGGATTGTATTCTTGATTTGGTTCTCTGTGTGAATGTCATTGGTGTATACAAATACTACCAGTTTTTGAACATAGATTTTTGTATCCTGAAGTTTTACTGACTTCTCTTATCAGGTCTAGGAGTCTTATGATAGAATTCTTCAGGTTTTCTGGATATAGAAGTATGCCATCTGTTAAAATAAATAATTTAACACCCTTTTTGATGCTTTTTAATGTTTTTCCTTTACATGATTGTTCTGGCTGGAACTTCCAGTATGATGTTAAAAAGAAGTGGTCAAGCCGGGTTTGGTGGCTCAGCCTGTAATCCCGCGCCTTTGGGAGGCTGAGGTGAGTGGATTGCCTGAGCCCGCGGGTTCGAGACCCGCCTGGGCAGCGAGACCTCATCTCTACCATAAATCAAAAAATCAGCCGGGCGTGGTAGCGCATGCCTGTAATTCCGGCTACTCGGAAGGCTGAGGCGGAAGGATCGCCGGAGCCCAGCAGGTCGAGGCTGCGGTGGCCGCCTCTGGGCGACAGTGAGACTCCAACTCTAAAAAAAAAAAAAAAAAAAAAAAAAAGAAGTGGTCAGAGTGAATACCCTTGTTTTGCTTGAGTTCTTAAGGGGGATGCTTTT
>NW_007012779.1:0-543 GCF_000164805.1 Carlito syrichta
CTTTTGAAGTCTGAGTGTTTATAGAATTCCTTTTACTTCTTTTCACAAACTTTCCCCTACCATGTTCGATAAACTCATACCATTTTTTGACATGCTTAAACCTTCTATTTTTGTTCTATACTTTCTTTAACCAGCCATTCTATTATAGAACAAAAATGTACCATACAAGATTCTTTCCTATACAATTATTTATCTTTCCTTTATCCTTTCTTACTAAAACATACCTTACACCAACAACTTTCTTTACATTTTTCCTAACCTCAGAGCTCTAACCAAAGCAATAAGTTTATATGCAATGGAAGGGCTTAGATAGGATCCAACGTGGAACTATTAGGGAAATCCAAAGCTACATAAAAGACACCCAGAAAGCACAGTGGTGATGGCTCAGGGTAAAGAGTACGAGCTTTAATTTCTGTCATAATGTCCCTTTCCAATAATGGAGCTGGACACGTTGGCATAATAAGGAAAGAGTGTTGAAATATTTTATTTCCCAGAACACATGGAAGTAATGGCGTAGTGAGGGGCCTGGATATAATGCCCTGT